>NC_053162.1:89089968-89389968 GCF_016835505.1 Polypterus senegalus
GTACTGCAGTGCATCTCCTCCTCATGGTCTGGACCAGATTTGTCAGTTCTTGCTGTGAGATGTTACCGCACTCTTCCACCAAGGCACCTGCAAGTTTCTGGACATTTCTGGGGGGAATGGCCCTAGCCATCGATCCAAATCGATCCCACTCCAGAGTACAGGCCTCGGTGTAACGCTCATTCCTTCGACGATAAACACGAATCCGTCCATCACCCCTGGTGAGACAAAACTGTGACTCATCAGTGAAGAGCACTTTTTGCCACTCCTGTCTGGTCCAGCGAAGGTTGGTTTGTGCCCATAGGCGGCGTTGTTGCTGGTGATGTCTGGTAAGGACCTGCCTTACAACAGGCCTACAAGCCCTCAGTCCAGCCTCTCTCAGCCTATTGCGGACAGTCTGAGCACTGATGGAGGGATTGTGTGTTCCTGGTGTGACTCGGGCAGTTGTTGTGGCCATCCTGTACCTGTCACGCAGGTGTGATATTCGGATGTACCGATCCTGTGCAGGTGTTGTTACACGTGGTCTTCCACTGCGAGGATGATCAGCTGTCCTTCCTGTCTCCCTGTAGCGCTGTCTTAGGCGTCTCACAGTGCGGACATGGCTATTTATTGCCCTAGCCACATCAGCAGTCCTCATGCCTCCCTGCAGCATGCCTAATGCACGTTCACGCAGATGAGCACGGACCCTGGGCATCTTTCTTTGGGTGTTTTTCACAGTCGGTAGACAAGTCTCTTTAGTTTCCTGCGTTTTTAGAACTGTGACCTTAAATGCCTACTTTCTGTAAGCTGTTAAGGTCTTAACGACCATTCCACAGGTGCATGTTAATTAATTGATTATGGTTAATTGAACATGCATGGAAAACATTGTTTAAACCCTTTACAATGAAGATCTGTAAAGTTATTTGGATTTTTAAAACATTATTGTTGAAATACACAGTCCTGAAAAAGGGACGTTTCTTTTTTTGCTGAGTATATATATATAGTAGCTGAGTACTAGCTGAGTATATATATATATATATATATATATATATATATATATATATATATATATATATATATATATATATAAAGTCCAATAGATATCTGATGGGTGTTTTTTCTATACTGAGCTATATCTTGGACAATATTACATTGTGACACAGCACAGATTCTAGACCCCTTGTTAGCCTCAGACATGTAAATAAAAAGATTTTAACCTGCAATGTTCTGTTATTAGAACAGAGTCTGTATCAAAGTATGTGCTTGTTTTGTAAATTATTACAGTAGGTGATTTACAAAAAAATGCATCTTAAGAGCTTTTTAATTCTTTAATCTTCGTGCTTTTGATATGCTAATGTACCATTTTAATAGAAGCTTGTTGCCTTGTATTTTGATATGCTACTTGAGAATGTACAACTTTTCACAAATTTAACGTTTGCTTAAGAACCATCCATCCATCTGCCACCAAAACCTACTTATCCAGAGCAGGGTTGCAGGGAAGCTGGAACCTGTCCTAGCAAGCATTGGGCACAAGGCAGGAACAATCCCTAGAATGTGGTAATATTCCAGACCTATTTTTATTTAAATTTGTTAGCCTGATAGTAGATTTATTTATCTCCAGAAACTAATATTGAAGAATTACATGTAACAATTTGTTTGCCAGTAACTACTTAAACAAATCTGTTTATCTTGTAAAGACATGCAGGTTAGGTGGATTGGCGATTCTAAATTGTCCCTAGTGTGTGCTTGGTGTGTGTGTGTGTGTGTCCTGCGGTGGGTTGGCGCCCTGCCCAGGATTGGTTCCTGCCTTGTGCCCTGTGTTGGCTGGGATTGACTCCAGCAGACCCCCGTGACCCTGTGTTCGGATTCAACGGGTTGGAAAATGGATGGATGGATGAATATAGTAAAGTATTTTGCAGCTCACTCTGCCTCCCTTTACTGTTTTCATTGTTCCAATTTACTGTCTAAAGTGAGTGCTATAGTGAGGAACAAATACTGTGTTTCCTGAATATCAAAGAAAAAATACATAATTGTTTTAACATGATAAATTGCAGCCTCTATGCTGAGGCAGCTGCCTACTTCAGCTACTTGGGACAGCTTTATTTATTCTAGATGAAAGCTAAGCCAAATAAATGAATTATATGTATGAAACATGGAACTGGACAAACAGTATATTGCTTGTCTTATGCATATTGTATTTGGAAAAATGGTATTTTGTTTGTTAGATATGATCATATGGAATGTTGTTTTCTTCAAATAAAATTAATAAGAAAAAAAGGAAATATGTTTCTTACAATATACAGTATTATATGGAATATATATTATAACTAGTAGGGGCACAACTGAGCCCCAAGCCCCAAACTCACCAACACAAACACAGGTCCCCAGTTCAAATCAAGGTTTTATTTTTCATAAATACCTCTCATAGGCTTCTTTCAGATGTTGCACAAGCACAAAATACAAGCAATGATCATGTTTCCCCTCTTTGTCTTTCCTCTCCTCTGGTGTTACAGTACTACATATTGGAAGCACTTCTGGGTTAGGCAGTTCCTGGCAGCATCCATGGATTCCAACAGGGCTGTCTAACGGGACTACAATTCCCAGCCTGCCCTGCGTGTATCCATGCATGCACTGTAGCACAGGGAAACTATCACCTGTTGTATCCAGAAAGTACATAGTCCATATGAGTGGTCTCTCCCTGTTCTTCCCTTAAATTGGCCTACGGGCCAGGTAGGACACCTTAAACCATCCCGGCAGTGATGTCAGTCAATGCTTGGTGCCCAAGACAATGTTTAATCATATTTCAAATATATTAAAAATATACAATACAATTTTTTTTTTGGAAAGCGCCCTATCCTGATTGCAACAATTTTTATATAGATTATACTAATTACTAAATATAGAATTGGTACACATATATATGCAAATTTGTTAAAACACACAGAGGAAGAAACTGATTAAATGTAAATATAAACTAACAATATTTGTCCAATAATTAACTGATTAAATGATGTCAGTTGACAATAGAGGAGAAAAAAGAGAAAGTCAAAGCAAGGTTACAGTCCTGGAGTCCTTGGCCAACTGTCATTCTACTCCTTCATAGTGGAGTCTGGGCTGGCCATCCAATTTGATGAAATAATCCAATTGGATCAGAAAATATACCTTATATATGAATTGCATATACTGTACTTTATATTATACTAAAGCATATGTCCACATATAATCTTAAAAATATGTGTTAAAATTGCATATATTTTACATTATACTGAAAGATATGTTCATATATTTTTAATGTGTATTGCAGTATTTTTAATTTTTGCAGCAGATAGGAAAGTGTTAATGCAGTGCATTTTTCTACAGGCCAGATGTGATTTGAGTTGTGGTCTACAGTATATTCTTACAATTGTGAAATTTATGTTTGCATCTACATATAGAGGAGATATGTCCTAGTGTAATAGAAAGACGAGACAAAATAATATTATTGACAAAATGAAAAACATGCAATAATTGCAAAGATGTCTTTTCAGACTTGAGTTCAGGACAGAACTGCCTTAAGATGCTGGATCTTCCAGCATTGAGTCCTTATGGCAGGAAGAGGTGGGTCCAGGTGGGTGAACACTGGAAGTGACATCAGTGGTGTTACAGCTGTCAATTTACCAGACTGGGAGGAAGAGAAAAGGCATTAGGATAGAGCACCATCACCTGGTGCAGCAGGAAATTACAATCACCAGAGCCCTTAACCTGCTCCCTATGCACATGACACTAGTTAATTACCCCTACTGAAGAATATTTAATGGACAAGTCAAATTAATTCAAATTTCAGTTGTCACTCGATGCTTTAATTTTCTAAATTACTCCCACCTTTTTGAGATTTGTCACAACTTTAAAGCTACCTGTGGAATCAAGCTTGTCAACTGAAGATGAATCCATCATTTCAGAATTCCTGTTAAACAGCCTTTGGTCTGTTGCTTTCAAGATGTCTCACCTAAGTGATTAGACTTTGTTTTTGCTGATGTCTGTGCACTAATTCTGAATTAGCCACTGATCTGGACAGATTTTGAATGTAATAATTTCTCCTGACAGAAGATGACATTACATTCAGTGTGTGTTGCATGCACTTTCACAATTTAACAGTTATACACATGAATATTACATTTAGCTTCAAAAACCCAATGAACAGCATAGATCTGTTGTTTTAGCAGGGTTGCTAATTCTGTGTCTCTGTGAGTGTGATGTTGTATTAACACATTTCATGCTGCATCATTAATCAGATTTGCCCTATGCTTTAAAGCAGTGGTTCCCAAACTCGATCCTGGGGACCCACTGTGGCTGCAGGTTTTTGTTCCAATAATTGATAACAACTGATCTCATTTATTTAGCTGGCCTTTTTTACTCTTCTCTTATTCTGCATTCAGAAAAACACAACAGTATGTTTTTTTTAGTTAGCCAATAAAAGGTGTCATTTTGCTTGGCTCTTCTTTACATTCATAATGGCTAACACGGTACAACACCCTAGTACTACATTTCAAAGACATTTAAAAATACTTCTATTTTTTTTCTAACGTTATAAATGCTTAACTCTCTTTTGTTGTTTTCCTATTATTTTCCCCTTTTCCTGTATAGTTTGCTCCCTTCATTTAACCCTAATAGTGACAATTAACAACCAGCACAACAGACACCCGGGGTGATGAAAGTAGCAATGACTTTAGTGTCAAAGTTGCTAATTAGTAAATAATCAATTAAATAACCAGAACAACTGGAAAAGCAGAATGAAAATTAGGTTGAAAATAATGTTAATGACTTAAAAAAAACCCTACATAATCCCTATATAAGTGCTTATCTCTCTATTTTGATAAAAAAAAATCCTCGGACAAGATGAAACTTTTTAGCCTGGGACAAGACGTGACTTTTTCAGTTAGATACTTTCACTACCCGCGAGACGAGACTTTGTGCCAAGAGATTTAAGCAAGCCCGGAGCCAGAAATAAAAGACAAATAGTAGATGACAAAGTAGAATGTCATAAAAAATTCAAAAACATTGGTGCGATACATGTGCAGAGCAGATTACAGATAATGAAAGTACTAAAATTCAAAAGTCTCAAAAAAGTTATAGTAAAGATCGCATTAGTACAGAAGCCAAGAGAGGACATGCAATATCGTTATTTTTTTAAATTGTCTCCTTGAGATGAAAGACTAATTTTATCGAGATATCGAGAAAACAAAAATTTATTTCCTTGAGATAATGGAATCATTTTATCACGATCTCTAGAAAATTAAACTTAACCTATGCTCCTGGTATCAGGCTCGCTTAGATTGCTACACCTTTACAGCTGAAGCCTTGATAACTGTCTTCTTCAATGATGGATTCTAACGTTATTATTCTCTAAACTAAGGCATAAACATATTTCAGCCTGCATCAGCCCTTGATTGAACAAAAATGTGATGCGCTGATTAATACAGTTCTGCTCTTCTGCCATTTCAAAGAGGACGTGGCTTCAATAAGCTAAACATTAAATGTTAGATACAATTATTTCATAATTTCGAGAAATCAAGATCTTTTGCTTTATCGAGATCTCAATAAAATTATTCCGTTATCTCGAGAAATACATGCTACGTACATTAGTGCAAACAAATGGAAATTATTATTCAGTGAAATAACAGAACAGCGAAAAGAGATCAAATATATTGTTTGGATTTAAACTTTAAGTCGGACACTTGTAGATCATCTAATTCGTGTTGCCATCAGTTGAAAAGTAGTGTTTCTTCCCAATGAAGAAGCATATCCACAAGTATTAAAAGATTTGTTGTTTGGTGAAAGTGAAATCCACATATGCGAGCAGCAGAGATGCGAAGTGGCTGGCGTGTAGCACAGGCCAGGGGTGTTGGCGAGCAAAGCGAGCATGGGGCAAAGCCCCCTAGTTACATTTTAATAAAAATCTACCAAACTTAGTTTGTAATTTCTACATTGAGTCCAAAACACAGAAATTGGGAAATAATGACTCACTTAATTAGGCTAAGAGTCCAATGAAAAATGGAAGTTGGTTGGAAGAAAAACCTGCAGCCATAGGGGTTCCTCAGGATCACATTTGGGAACCCCTGCTTTAAAGCATTATGAGCTGAACCACAGAAATGTTTGTCCAAACACTAGCACTAACCTGCTGTCCACACTCTTGAAATGGATAAGCCGATTAGAAAATGGATGGATGGTTAAACAGAAAGCTGCAGCCATATTCATTATATTTAGAGGATTGATTTAAAGCTTGACCTATGTATGGTACTGTATAAAAATCAATCTCAGTATCATTTGTAAAATTCTAAACTACGAATTTAAATCTTTGAAACACATGGCTGATTGGTCACAGCAATGGATTCTCAAAGTGCACAACTTATGTATTTTTGTTTTCAGACTAATTCCACAACAGGAAAAAGTAGTAATAATGAAAGCCTTTTTCGCTGCGAAAGAGCAACAGAATGTTCTCCCTTTAGAAAGGCAAACTACATGGTATTTTAAAATAATAGATGCAATTCCCACAAGCCCTGATAGATAGATAGATAGATAGATAGATAGATAGATAGATAGATAGATAGATAGATAGATAGATAGATAGATAGATAGATAGATAGATAGCACTTCATTTGCCCACAATGGACTTTTTACAGAAGCTCAAGAAATATTAAACAATAATAAGAACAACAAACCCTGTGAAATGCACATAAGAATTACAAACATAAGAAAACCTAAGACTTGGCTAATGATAAGAGAGCAGTCCCAGTGAGGCACTATAAAAGTATATTGCCATAAAGAAGCCTTAGTGGTGTTTCTGTTGAATAATTTGTTGGCTAAAAGTCCAAAATAGTGTGTCAGAGAGAAGATGTGCAGTGTGATGCACAGAAGAGCATCCAAGCCAGAATTGACCCCATTCTTTTGCCTGTCCAGAATGCCTATATGGATGGTCAGGAAGGGAGGTGTGACATTGCTCCTTCTGACCAGGAAGTGTGCATGAAGGGGCATTATGTACAGCTAGTACACCAGGACTTGCATCCCAGCCGCAATGAATCCCTTAACCAGCTGGGACACCAGCATTGTGAATGGGCAACTGGGCTGAAGAAGTTCCCAGACAGGGATGATTACCAGGGCCTTTCCTGGTCCAGAGGCCAGAAGCGTGAGACAGTTGGCAAGTACATTCCATATGCATTATATCCCCATATACACTGGAGGGGCAGTTTCACTTGTGGTGAGTCCCTGCAGGACAGCATGGGAGTTGTGGTCACATAGGGCTGCCATGGTGGGTTCCGTGGGGACCACTAGGGGGAGTTAGTGAAGGAAAAAGGAAACAAAAGCAAAGCAAGGTTTGTGCATGGAAGTGTATAGACTGAGGTACTATTGTGTTAATAATAAAAGGCTTATTTGAACCTGGGACTATCTATGTATAGTTATGTCTGTGTTTTGAGGCTAAGTGATTTCCCCTACAGGCCACAACAGAATTGCTCAATATGGCCATCGGTTTTGTCTTCATTTTTTTTGCCACTGCTGCCTCAGGCCAGTTTAGAGTATGTCCCATAACTGAGTGTGCCTTCTTAATCAGTTTGTTTATTCAGTGGACCTCACTTGAAGCAATTTTATGGGCCCAGCACCCTGCCCAGGATTTGTTCCTGCCTTGTGCCCTGTGCTGGCTGGGATTGGCTCCAGCAGACCCCCGTGACCCTGTGTTAGGATATAGCGGGTTGGAAAATGACTGACTGACATTACCTGGTGTTATAGTCCAAGAAATACAGGGTGAAGAGAAAAGGTGACAGGTCTGTATCTTGTGGTGCTCCAGTGTTGCTCACATCCATATCAGAGACACAATCCTTGAGCCTCACAAACTGCAGTCTGCTGAACTTGCCTATCCCCCAGCTTACTCCTTAACAGTGATGGCTGGATTGTATTGAAGGCACTGGAGAAATCAAAAAACATAAACATAATATGGTGAATTTAACTGCAATTTGTTCCCTTTTATTATGTTTTCTTTCATTTCTCGCTTGGAATCAGGAGATATGAGATAGATGAACCTGCTTTCTGCTTGAGTGGTCCAAAATCACCCTTGCTTCTTTTCCATGTGACTGCATTCTTTGTATTGTATTTACAGGAGTGTGGTTATTGATTGTGAGCTCTCATGCACATGAGCCCATCCCTGCGATTTAAGAAAAATCAAACCCAAATTCAGTACTTTAAATATGATCTCGCTAGTACATTATACAGTCTGATAATAACATTTTCTCATTTATATTTTACACAATAACCTTTCATCCAATCCATCCATCCATTTTCTAAACATTCTTATCCAGAGTATGGTCATGAGGAAGCTGGAGCCTATCCCAGTAAATAAGGCAGGAATCACACCTATACAAGGCCCCCGTCCATTGCTGGTTGAACACACACATTCACACACAGACAAACACACACACTTTCTAGGGCCACATTAAGAACCCTACACCTCCATATCTTTGGACTTTGGGAGAAAATCAGAGCACCCAGAGGAAACCCACAAACGTATGAGAAGAACATGCAAACTGTAAATTTAACATGATGAGTATATTGTGTAAATGTAAGCCCCTAAATGCTTTTCATTGTTTTCTTTCTGTATGTCAATATTGTTCATCGTTTTGCTGGTGTCCCCCACCAAACTGCTTGCTTTGCTTATACTCCTGTCTGAAAATGCTCTGTCACAAAATAAAATAAATGCTTTAATGTATTTTAAATTCTTGCTGAAGGTGTTATATAAAGGTTTAGACAAATAAAATCACTTTTGTATGCTTACTTGCAATGGAATGGGGAATCATACATTACAATGAATTTATAGCAGTTTATTAACCATATAAGATGCATTATAAAATGCCAAGGCACTGAACAAGGTGCATATAAGAAAGTGTAATACTTAAGAATTCTGTAGCTAACACATTGTTTTTTGCAGGTATTTTGACACATCTCATGTGCAGTTGAAAAATTTAGTAACTGCAATTTTGTTTTCAAAATTGAGTTTTTTTAGTTTTTGGAGATATTAGGTCTTTTCTGATATAATAAGTTAGTGGTGATAGCCAAGTATGTCTTCATTCCAGTCATAGCACGATCGAAGAAGCTAGTATGCACACAGTATTTTACATACTACAGGACAAAAACCTGTAGTCCAGGGCCAATGAGGAAAGACTGCCTACCAATAAAAAGTCGGATTACGATCACGTGATTGAAATTGAGACAGGTGTTGATTCGTGAAAAAAACAATACAGTATTGTGTACGTGAAGCTCAGGAAAAATGAAATTTACAGATCGTTGTTATAGGGGCGACATAATTTTCTCAATTTGTTATGTTCTCCTATCTATCTATCTATCTATCTATCTATCTATCTATCTATCTATCTATCTATCTATCTATCTATCTATCGCATGCCTTGAATCGTTATAACTATGGCGTTGCTTTACCGCTACTTCTGCTCTAGATGTCGCTGCTATGTAGATATAATGTGCTAGGAAAGCACGGGGATTCAACACAAGGGGGCGCGCGTAGCACGTTCAGGTCAAATTTGTACTCAAGTACGACAAAGTTCAGAACATAAACCTGAATGGATGTCATAATTTATTTTTTAGCGGTTATCTTTCATTTCTTTGATATATGAAAATATGAAATGTCCAATTTACGCCTGTGTGTATATTTATCTGTATAATTCTGTTTCATGCATGATGTTTATTTGCTTATATTTCGACATTATGTTTTGTGTTTTTGGTGTCTTCCTATAAATGGCACTACCTCAAGTACGAAAAGCGAAAAAAACAGTATATTTATAATTATTGAGCAGCATGCTGCACTCAAAAGTTCAAATGCGTTTTACACTAAAAATTAGATTGACTTGAACTCAACTGAATGGAATGGAACTGAATTAAATTGAAGGTCCCCTGCATTTATTTGCCAAGGAATAATATAAAATTCTTAATAAGCTACTGTATTTCGAGCAATTGTCCATTGAAAATGTACTTTTTTTCACTTAGTACTTTGGTTCCAAAGTGTGTCCTAGTCGGCAAGGCATTTCATTTGGTTCTGTTCCTACGTCTGGTGCAGTGTGTCTCTCAGTGCAGTTGTAAGGAATAAATTTAAACTTTTAAACAGTTCTTCTTAAGACTAATTGGGTTACTAAATTGGAATTATGTTTATAACGTGTCTTCTGTAGAACAGAGCTACACAAAATAAAGGTTGTTGATGAGCACTGGCGCCTATATAAATCCCTTAAGATACTGTTGGGACAAGTAAGTATTATTAACGGAATAATAAAGAGATTTGTTCCTTGATTTTGAAAGCCTACTCTTCCCAGTCATGTGGTGCGGCTGTCTGCGTGTGGTTTGCACGTTCTCCTGGTGCGTAGGAGGCCATCCTAAGGACACGTGTGTTAACTGTCGGTATTAACATAAGATGATTCTAGAGAAAACTAGAATTTGCAGCTATCCAGGTTCAATAATGAAAAATGAATAAAAGTGATTTCAGCTAAAGTAACCACGAACCAGTTTTCTGTTATCATTCTGGCAACTGGCAAACTTGCACGTTTTATACTTACTCGAAATCAATGCTCATCCAGCTATAGTTATTATTAAATAAATGACATGCGCCAAAAATTAAATGTTTGTTTTCTGAAATATTTTTAAAAGTTGCTCGTGTTTAGGCACCCTGCATGCAGTACCTATATCTTGTAAAATCACGATCAAAATCTGCCTTGTCGGCCGTAATGTAAGTTTCTCTACCCCCTGTTCTTTTTTGGGAGCCCCACCTTTACTTAAAGTGTCCGTCCTCAGCCCGCGGGACAGTGGGTGTTACTGATAGTGGGTGTGTCAAGAAGTGGGCGTGTCGCGTAGTCCTGCGACCCTTCTCACTTTTTGTTTACAAGTGGGAGGGGCTTGTTTAATATGGAGGCGTGGTCTCACATTATCAAGAGCCTTTTAAACCCGTAATAACTTAGACGTTATATTCAGCTTTATCCAACAAACGGTAGCTCTGAACACTTCCTTGAACATTTACTTACAGGGGATTCTAAACAAGACGGAAAATGACAGCTTCAGACAGAGTAGTCCTAGCTCTCGGGGGAGCAGGTACAGTTGGATCGGGAATTGTTAAAGCCTTACTTGAAAAAGGTAAGAAGGAAAGCACGATGGCTCATTTCATAATACATGCAATTTCATTCCATTTATTGTTTTCCACGCTGTATGATCTGTCATTTTCCTTGGATGGGTAAGGCATATATCAATGTGAATCTGTCATTGCTTGAGTAAAAGCTTTTATGATTACTGCATATAAATAAGTCAAGACTTGAATTTTACCATAACTGCGTATGAGTCATGCTCTTGAATCAAAGCTTTCTGCTGACAGATGAGCTTTGTCCTTTTCTTCACGCAATTTTTTATCTTACTGTACTATTCATTTCCAGAGGTCATAAAACATGCTCAGTTCTCAACACAGAATGTAAAGCATTTCGATCAATCGGACAATTTTCACCTTTTATAGAATTGTTTTCACAACCTTTATAAAACAACCGGGTTAATTTAGCAAGTGGCATATTTATAAATACAATACTCAAACCGATTTTTTAACTATAGACTGAAGTGGAGCCTCAGAAACCCAGCTCAGACGGGATGCCGGTCCATCGCAGGCACACTCACGCATTTACACGTACATTTACAGCTGGCAATCAATGTATGCATAGCATACTGTATTTAGACATTAAGATGAGTTTGCAAAAATTCTGGCAACGACCGAAAGTAAACACAATAGCACTTAGCCTACACAATGGTCGAATGACAGTAAGAATGGATTGGCAGCATACCTGAGTTAGCACCAGCAAAGTTAAATATAAAAGAGTCCATTTACAAAAGAGATAAATTCAGATAGATTTACAAGTGACATCTGAGATGTTAATATGCTTATTAGAATCACGTTGGAAGATTAAACTCTGTTTACCCGATTTACAGCACTGGGCTGGTAAGGCAATAGATAGAACAAAGTATAATTGTAATAAAATATTTTGGTTCCTTTTTTAACAAATGAAGATATAAACCAATGTGTAAGGTTTGTTTTTTTTATATTTTCCTGTCCACATAAAGTTAAATTCTTAACAATCAAGTGAAATGTGTCTTTTAAAAAATGCAGAAAAAAAAATTGTTCTCTGTGTTACTTACTCCGAACGTGCTAATTCCAATACAGGCTCGCGGGAGACTGAAGCGTCGGGAACAAATTAGTAACCATCCCTGGGCAGAATGCCGGTGCACCGAAGGGTATATTCAGTCACACCAATGCGTTCAGTCTAAACAGCACTGGATGTGAAGAAAAAATCAGAGCATGCAGAGAATACCCGTCGAGAACACGCAAAGTCCACATGGATAGTTAGTTGGTCGGAATTTGAGCCCAGGACCCTTCAAGATAGCAACGCCAACTGTTGCGCCTTTGGATTTTTCTTTAAGTTTGCATTGATCTTTGGAAATGTAGCTTGTCTAGTTGAGTTAAGCGACTACTTAAATAACTACAGGATGTCATTAGTATGCGCTGAATAAAAAACAACAATAAATCTGATAAAATATATATACCAGAAATAGAAACGGAAGATCACGCATAAGTATATTTGCCAGCCGATAACGGGTTTCATACAATTAAATTAAAATACACCTTAACTTTTAAGTTTCTTTCAACCATAACCGAGTGGAGTAAAGCTGATATCTTAAGTGGCAGCTCGGAAACTGCAGATGATCCAGTTATGCTTTAAGAAGCAATCAAAGGTGTGTGATCTATCTATCTATCTATCTATCTATCTATCTATCTATCTATCTATCTATCTATCTATCTATCTATCTATCTATCTATCTATCTATCGTGTTAATATTTGCTAGTGTATGGGAACATGTGAGTCGTGCCTTAAAGAATCCAGTCTATTAAGTGATAGATGATAATACATTAAATAACTAAAAATGAAAAGTCCGAGTTTTTCGATATCTTCTTTTGGTAGTGTTTCACTACGTCATTTGAGACCAACTGTATAGAATTCACCCTGTGTCATAATATTTACTTAATCAATTCTGGATGCACACTGGGTGAGAGCTGGTGTTGCCTGAATTGGATTAATTGGCAATAACAATGAATGCATGAGTTATACCATCTATTCTCCCATTTCCTGGTCCCACTTTAATCGAATTCAGGTTCGCGGAGAGTCAGTAAATATCCCGAGAACGTGGGACATAATGGGGAAAACACGAGCGCTGGACTGGCTGACAGTTAGCTTTTGGACAAACAAGTACATATAGTACCTACTCAATGTGGCGCAAGAGTGGAAAGGAATAGTTGTCTCCGGGTGCTTTTGTGAAGAAATAGTGCTAAACACTGCGCCACCGTGCCTCATAATGTGAATGAGTGATGCACATACATCTTTAACATTTTTCCTGAGTAAAATCCATTTTCGAGTATACAGTAGTTCTCCAGTCTGACCAAGCGTGGCTCTTGGGTTTAGCAACTAGTTATTGCTTTTCAGGACCATGAACAGCTTTCACCTACAGTATGTGCAGTAAGATGAGGGCATTTGAAAAATTCACAGAAGAATGGAGATATTTCAACGACATCTCTGTATTGTGTGTGTGTGTGTGTGTGTATGTGTGCATGTGTAACTTACAGAGCTGGTCATAATATTCACTTTTGAAACCTGTTTTTTTTATTTTGTTATTATAGCATTATACATGATACAGTATGTAAGACAAAGTTGTGTTGCTGAAGATTAAATGTTATCCCAAGATTATTAGATTAGCCCAAAATTATCATTATTAGACTATATTAGACTACATTCCTTCATTTTTTTTGTATTTTTATATTTATATTTTTTGTATTTGGTATCATGTCTGAATTCATCCCTATATAGTATTTTTTACTGAAATGTTTCTTTATTAAAATGTTCAGTATTTATTTATTGTATAGTTGTTTCACTTATATAAACTGCAATCCACAGGTTTCCTGTTGGTTTATCTAACCAAGTGTAAGACCACTCAATTGTAGACCACACAGCAGTGACAATGGGACAATTCAGAATCTGCAGTTAATTGGCATCTCCAGAAAGTGCTCATGCAAACATGGTGAGAAAATACAAAATTCATACAAAGTGCACACCAGCCAGGTGCCAAATCACAGTTTATGCCAGGGAGATAGTAATGTAAGGAATTATGCTGCTAATTAAAATAAAGTAAATGAGCAAATTATGATGCTGACTGATTTTAATAATTTTGCTTGGAAAAGAACATTTCTGCAGCCCTTTGGCTCAGTTCCTTTGCTGGTTACTGTCTGTAAGGAGTTTGCATGCTGGACCACTGCAGTTTTCTCCCACATTTTTGGTTGATTGGCAACACTACACTGTCTCTGTGTCATTGTATGAATAAGTGTGCCCTATGATGGGCTGGCATGTTGACATGTACTGGGTGTGATACTGTTGAAATAGATGTTAGTTGCCTATAAACTTCTAAGTGTAAAAGCTTTTACATAAAATGGATAAATGTTTTGTATGTTAAGGTCCGCATTACATTTTAACTAGCTTCTTCTTGTCAAAGTCATCTCCGGCAACTAATGACAAGAAATCAAAATACCCAGTCTTCCTTCTTTACAGCTTTCAGTTGCTTGTATCAGATTTCATTAAACCCTGTGCCCCTTTGTGGTGGCACTGGGTACACCTCAGTGCTGCATGTCCACCTGGAGGAGGCTTCCGTGTGACATTTGTTCTACCCATCTCCACAAAGGTTTCTTCCTACAGCACAAAGAGACTTTTAGGTAGGTTGGCAACTTGAAATTGGCCCAAACTAATTACAAAAAGATGAAATCACAACATAAAAACACAATATCTCCTTAGACCTTTTGTTATTTCTTGAAGATGCTCTAATAGTAAACTAAAATTCAATAGTTAGTCAAAGAGTAATTCTAAACTGATCTGGTGTGAGTGAGTGTGGTCGGTGATGGACGGGCATCTTGTATAAGGTGGGCTCCTTCCTTATGTGTCCTGATGCCACAATAGACCAGGACTCCTTATGAGCCAGACCAGAAAAAGCAGCAGTTAAAAAAAGGAAATATATTTCATTTGCCCTTGTATGATTCAAAAAGACTGATGCGATTATGCATTAGGGACAGCTGTTTCACAAGACTTTGATATCAAACTATGATTCTGTTTACGCTGGCACAGGAGGTGTCCTCAGAATGTGTTTGATTGTGCTAGTTTGTGCCTAGTATTCAGCAATCTTCACTTTTAGAGTGGGCACCTGCCTGTTGGTGCTACATTAGGCTTTTTTTCCCATATGATCCATCCTAACTCAGGTAGCTCGTACCACATCAGTTCAGATATGAGCACACATCTTTTGTAAGTCAGAGACATTTTAGGCTTTGCAAACAGAAACATCAGAAAAGAGAAAAGATAGCAATACTTAATTAACAGCAAAGATCTAATGTCCTGTGGCATTCCTATAGCACACCACAAATGAGTGCCACAAAAATGCAAACCATATTGTCTTAACACATATATTCTTGACACCTAGCTAAATGGATCCTTGGGCCTATGTGGTTTGTGTAATGTCCTTGCTTTTCCCTTTAACCTCAATCAAAAGTAACCAGATTTGAACCAGCAATTATTTTGACGTTCTCCAGAGTCCGGTGTTTCTGTATCTTAGCCCAATGCAATCATAACCTGGTGTGGTCCAACTTATAACAAGTTTTACATTCTTATAGATGCAGTTGAAGCTATGTTTGAATTTTCTTCAACCCATCTGTTGCTTTGTTCAAGTCATGTCAGCTTCCCACGGCTCCTTTTGTAAATGGTATGAGTCCAGCCTAATAGTCATCATCACCTTGATGTTTTATGTATGTTGTGGAAGTCATCACAGAACCATGACACTACAATGCTTATTGGACATGAAATCCATCCATCCATCCATTATCCAACCCGTTAAATCCTAACACAGGGTCACAAGGGTTTGCTGGAGCCAATACCAGCCAACATAGGGCGCAAGGCAGGAAACAAACCCTGGGCAGGTTCGCCAGCCCACCACAGTGGACATGAAATCTTCAGCATATATTCAAGGTACTGCATTGGGAACCCATCAATATACAGAATTCAAGCTCACTTAAATCTACTACTACTACTTCTGAATCATACATGCACACGCAATGTTTTGGTAACTTCCTGCTCTTTCTAAATAGCACTGTCTGCTCATATGATCCTTCTATTCATTTCCTAGTCAGCCTATTATCCAGTTAAGGGACATGGGTGGCTAGCAATGGTAGCAAGGTAAGTACCAAGCCTTGACAGAGTGTCACTTAATGAAAGGACATATTTTTTTCATATATTTCTGCTCACCCATACCAGGCCACTTAAGAGCTTCCAGTTAACCTAAAGAGCTGTGATGTTCATCCATCCATCCATTATGTTGTGGAAGTCATCACAGAACCATGACACTACAATGCTTATTGGACATGAAATCTATCCATCCATCCATTATCCAACCCGTTATATCCTAACACAGGGTCACGGGGGTTTGCTGGAGCCAGTACCCAGCCAACACAGGGCACAAGGCAGGAACAAATCCTGAGCAGGGTGCCAACCCACAGCAGGGCACGCACACCCACACCAGGGACAATTTAGGATCGCCAAAGCACCTAACCTGCATGTCTTTGGACTGTGGGAGGAAACCAGAGCACCCGGTTCTCACGGGGAGAACATGCAAACTCCACGCAGGTAGAACCCGGGAACCCAACCCAGGTCTCCTTACTGCGAGGCAGCAGCGCTACCACTGCTCCACAATGCTGTCCACTGTGACGTTCTCACCTTTTAAATACTTAAATAGAGAGGAAGAGAAAATATACCAAATAAAGTTGCCAGACAGTCTATGTTTTATATGAAGCACTACTGAAGTGTTTCTCAACGCAGTTTCTGGATTATTCTACAGTGTCAGAAGATTAATTTTGTCACTGCATAACCATTTGCAGAGATAACATAATGATGCAGTGGCTAGAACTTCCGCCTCATAGATTCAGCATCATTGGTTTGAATCTTATGCCCAGACACACGCTCTCCTTGTGTTTTTTCCGACATCCCCAAATATGTGCTTGTCAGGTTGATTGGTGACACTAAACTGGTCCTGTGAGTGTGTGTGTGAGTTGGGAATTTGGTGGACTGCCATCCTGTTCAGGGCTGTTAAATACCTTGCAGGCAATATTGCTGGGACAGGCTCTGATGTCTGGCAACTCTGAATTGGATGAACCATTACGTAATGTATTTACAGGTTGAGACGCAGCTACTCAAAGACCCCAACGCATATCTGACAGAATTACAGTTGTAAAGTGTTTGTGCTATTAATTAGGTGCTTAATATCAAATGTCAGCTCATACATTAAACGGCATAAACACTCAATATTTTATCAAACCATGTTTATCTATTGTCAGACACAAGCACTTAGGAATCATCTTTAAAGGTCTGAAAAGGTAAATAATCCCACCCCGAGCCATGAAGGGGCACCAACATTAATATGCTGTTCTTCTTTATCAGATTTGGTGGCAGGATTGGCACTCCAGCCACAGTAAAAAAAATAAAAACTCACGCTGTTCCAGTGTGGTGCTGCACTCAGGTTTCAGTCTGGGTGGTTTGGTGTGTGGTGGGTATTCAGTGCTTACTTTATCAGCAGTTCAGAAGCTCAATGACTGGAGGACCCCTAAAGACATTTCCATATTATGGACCTCACCATAATAGCACCTCAACAATCAGCACACTAGTCTCTACTTTTTAAGTTTATTTGTTAGACCAGCTTTGCTGCCGTTATTTGAGCCTGCGTGTACTTGTTATTTTTGATTTTCCCTTTATGTTCAATTTCAGTTACATGAGGTTAGAGGTTGTCATCCAATTCCTCAACATTTTGCTCTTGATCCTTTGTCTTTCATTACAGTGGTGTAGTCAGCAGGATCTTTTGTTAAATATGTCAGAACCCTTGGATCTTACAGAGGTGGGGCTTGGGGGAGAGATAGTGAGAGTGTCTTTAGTGGTCCTCTGGTCACTGAGTTTCTGAACTGTGGATAAAGTAGAAGAGTTTGTTTGCATTAGCACCCCCTCATGGCGTGGGTTGGAGTTTCACAACTTTTCATAGCCTTGAAGGTGATTCCCAAACTCTTGTGTCTGCCAATATAATAATAATACTGTAATACTACATTTTATTTATATAGAGCCTTTCTCATGCTTCAAGCAATTCACAGAAATTCAGAAAGTACAACAGGGCATATACAACATTAGATACAAATAATATCTGCATAGAACACTAACTAATGGTAAATAGAGGATATACAAAGCATTGAAATAGAATAAAAGACTATAAACCAGAATAAAAAAACAAAATATACTAATAACTACTAAAACCCCTGAGCAAATGACATAATTTATAATACAAATACAAATCATCCTGAGTACATGAACATGAGTATAAACTGAAAGAAGAGTTAGAGTCAGGATAAGTTAAACACCTTCCTGTGTTAAGATGTCTCTTAAAAGAATGAAAAGAGTCAGATGATCTCTTTGATTTAGGGAGGTTTTCCAAAAGCTGGGTGCTACATAGCTGAAGTCTGTCACTCAAAGAGCACAGGATAGGTTAGGGGGTATAAGCCCGAAGGCAAAAATACTTTGGTTCACTGGTTGCAGTGAGATTGCCAGATTCAGTGGACCTTAGCCTGGAGAATAGGGGTATAGTGATGGTGGAGGTTACTGATGTAGTCTGATGTAAGGCTTTGTAGGTTATTAATAGAATTTGAAACTCAATCCTGTGAGACAGAGGGAACCAGGTAGAGCAGTATGGGTGACACGTGCTCGCTGCTGCAGGTCTTGCAGAGTTTTCAATCAACTGGAGCTGTGATAAACAATTAGAAGGGACATCTGCCAACAGGGTAGTAACAAAAGCATGGACAAGTTTCTCAGCAATAGAAAAAGAGATGAATGAGTTAACACTGGATATGTTATGGAGGAGTAAGTAAGAAAGTTTCTTAATATTAATTATGTGGGCGGAATAAAAAAGGGAGGAATCAAAAATGACACTAAGTTTCCTAGCAGAAGAACAAGGGCTGATGAGATAATCACCAAGAGTGATTGAAAAGGAGCTCATTTTCTTAAGCCGAGCCTTAGTAGTAATTAGTATGACTTTAGTTTTGTTGTATATTCAATCAATGTTTTAATTTCACTGAGGCAAGTTGTGAGCTGAGCAAATTCTGATGATCATTCACTTTTAACATAGAAATAGATTTGAATATCACCTGTATAAAAATAATAACTCAGACCAATACTATAAATAAAATAGCCAAGTGGAAACAAGTAGATACAGAATAGGTGAGGGCTGAGGGCAGAGTCTTGAGGGTCTCCTTGTATGGCTAACATTGACCTGGATTTGCTTTTACCAAGACTAACAAACTCTTCTGTAGTTCAGGTGCCATATATAAAAAAATCTGTTACTGTTTAAGTAATTAGACTTCACTTACTTCACTAGTATTGTTTCCTTGGAAAAAAAGATCACTGAAAAATGCAGTGGTGGAGTTGCTGCCTCTGGAATCTGGGCATCCAAGGTTCAAAGCCCATGCTCTACTGTTGTCTGTGTGGTATTTTCAGTTCTTTCTGGGTTTGCATGGGTTTTTACTGGGGGTGATGGTCTTTTTCCTAATGACATGCCTGTTGAGTTAACTAGTAATTATGGATTTGACTTTGTGAAAGTGGGCCCTGACTCTTGGCTTATGCCCTGTGCTGCCAGGGTAGTTTCCAGATCCCATATAACCCCGCATTGGTTTGCGAATGTTTTTTGTTAATGAGAAAAACATTTTCTGTATTGGACTTTGCAATATGTATTGCAATATGCAATTTTTGTATATAATACAGTAAACACATGTCTATGTAATTTTCACCTATCTTAAATATAACAAAGAGGCCAATGTGAAAATGAATACTTTGCTCTGAAATGTCCGCTTTAGAGCTCATTTGGTATCTTGACCTCCAATTCACTCCTGTGTTGGATTTTTTTTTCTCCTCTACTGGAATAAACTAATTATTGGGTAGAATCCCTCCAGGGCAAGGATTAGTTATTCTGGGTGTTAGGTAAACTATTGTCTCTTATTTAGATTAGTGGTTTGTGTGAGCTTTCATTTCCATTGTCAGTCTCATGGTATGAGCCTCAGATGGATTTAAATCAAATTTCAAAACACATTCTCAGAATGGGGAACTGCCAGTATTCTTTAATTAGTGGCAACTCCACACTCTTCTGAACAATGAATGATAAAGGAAAGAAAAGAAACAATCAGGACAGGCCATTTGGATTAATAACCACGCTAGCGTGCGAGTAGCTGTTTTGACTTGGTGTGCAGTCTCATGCGGAAAGTATTGCGTGTTACCAGTGAAAATATAAATTAAACAAAAAATGAAATAAATAAAAGAAGGCAAGTGTCAGGAATTAAACAGCTGCAGAAATGAGCACTGGTTTGTGGTCCATGCCTTGCATGCTAATGTCTGCCAAACCGATTTTTTGAAGGTGTGGGACCTTGGTGGCTATGGTTAAACACAGAGCCAAACCACAGATCTTCAGATTTCCTTTCTGGCATCAAGAGTTGCAATATGACATGTTGTTTAAATGTCAGGAAATTCAGAGGCACAATCATTTTCTGACTTTTATACAGTTGTCTCATTTCCTAATGCAGTTCCGGACAGGAACCGAACTTGGAATTTCCTAGTATATTCTAAACACTCAATTTAAATTTATGTCATTTGTTATGAATAAATATACTTCAGTTGCCTATGCAACTTTAGAAACAAATTAAAGGAAAAGCTTAATGTGTTTTTTTTTATCTGTGTTAAAAGTGAAAGATATTTAAGCACATTAAAATATAAATGAACTAAAGTTAGCATAAAGGCCACTGTGAACATTTTGACTTAAAGTATAAGGCAGCAAAAACATTCATAAAAGATATTCTGAAAGAAAGTCATTAAGTCATCTGCTCCACGATAGTGCGTCTAGTTTCTAATTTACATTTACAAAGTCAAAATGTTGACCGAGTGGTGTGGGAGCTCCAGAGTTTTTGATTTGGATGTACTGTCTGTGTGGTTTGTATGTTCCCCCATTTCTGATGTTTCTCTGTATAGTTTTTCTAATGCATTACTAAGATCAAAGGTTCACTGGCAACTTTAAAATAGCCCGGTGTATAAGTGTGAGTAGCCCTGCTCTGGACTTGAACCTGGTTCAGGGTTGGTTCCTGCCTTGGGTCAATTGCTCCAGGCTAAGCTGCAGCCACCCAAAAATCTGAAGTGGATTTTATGGGTTTGACAATTGATGAATGGATAATTGTTTAATGTTAATGGCCAGTCTAAATATTAAAATGAAGTGTTAGTGTGCACTGATCATAGCCATGGTAGTATTTTGAATATCCACATACTCATATGTAGGAGCATATTTTTACTCTATATGTATAGTACACGGTGGCATGGTGGCGCAGTGGGTAGCTCACAGTTAGGAGACCCGGGTTCACTTTCCGAGTCCTCCTTGCATGGAGTTTGTATATTCTCCCCGTATCTGCGTGGGTTTCCTCCGGGTACTCTGGTTTCCTCCCACAGTCCAAAGACATGAAGGTTAGGCACACTGGAAATTCTAAATTGTCCCTAGTATGTGCTTGGTGTGGGTGTGTGTGTGTGCGCACCTGCAGTGGGCTGGCACCCTGCCCAGGGTTTGTTTCCTGCCTTGCGCCGTGTGTTGCCTGGGATTGGCTCCAGCAGACCCCCGTGACCCTGTACAGGGTGGTGCAGATCTAATTATGCAGATCCAAATCGTCTAGATGACTTTGATTTATGTGGGGACGATTCCAGTTCGGCGCAAAGACGATTTTTCATGTCGTCAGTTTGCACACTTCTCGATGGTCCAGGATTTTTCGGGTGATTTTCTATGTAATAAACTTAATAAGTTATAGTGTAATGAAGATTGCATAATTATATCTGGAGCACCCTATAGTTAGGATATAGCGGGTTGGATAATGGATGGATAGATGGATGTATAGTACACGCCTACATAATAGTCATAAATTGTTAGTCAACATGAAGCACTATGTAATGCTACTTAAGTTTATTATTACTGTCCATTCAGTAGTTAACTGCAATGCAGCAAACTTTAAGCAACACCTTATGAATGAAATATTCAAAAATGGTACCAGTTGTTGTTTGATCATAGTAGCACCACAAACTACTATAGACACTTCCCATTGATGGACAATAACCACAAGAAGCCACAATTGCTAGCATGAGGAGTAGGATTTATGTGGATTCACGAAAATAAAAACCAATTGCAACAAGGTTGTTAAGAGATCTAAATTCAGCTGCCATGGAAAAGGAAGTTCTTCACCAACAGAGCCAATTTCTGTCATTGGATTTAGCCCTCAAAGTTGAACTAACTTGCATAGATAGATAGAAATAAGGAGGTTTCTCCCTGTTTTTCATAGTCAGAATTAGAAAGAAAGTGTGTCTGAGATGTAGTCATACAATCAAGGCTGATAACAAGGAAAGGACATTTTCAAATAAGACAAAATTCTAAATTTAAAAGATCAATACTTTCAAAAACGATAAAGTGAAGCAGAAGATTAGTATCAAGGAACAATGACATTTGGAGAAAATGCAACAGCACTGGAACAGCTGAGAAAGCACTTCAAGAAAGGTCTAGGCATGAATGAAGCACATGCAAGGTGGTGCATTACAATTCACTAACTGAATTCAAGGCCAATAATAAATAAAGAAAGAACCAGAAATCGAAGAAATTGCTAACAAAATAACTCTAAAAGAAGCAAGTAAGGGTGACTTGAACATAGGGTCAAAGCATCTGCATGTGAATACAGAAAGCACGTTGAAATCTACTGGTTTATTTTCTTTCATGGTTGTGAGCTACAGGCAGGCAGGCATTTTGACAGTTTTCTTTGTTTTAGACATGGTGTCACGACAACAAAGCTGCCCAACCTAAAAATTCAACAAAATAGTGATATAAATAAATATAACCCTAAAAAATTATGTTGCGAAAATGAACAAATTTAATAAAATAAGCTACAAACATGAAAACTAGAGTATTCAAAACTCCCAAAGTATTTCAGACTACTGGCTCATATAATATCATATAATATAATATAAGCGACTTGCTCTCTTGATGATTAGCTCAGGAAATTTCCACTGATTCTATTATGGCAGGAGAATTTTTTTGACCTCACCTTTTATGTTTAGAAGTGTAAAAAGGACTATGACTTTGTGAATTTAAGCCTTAAGGCTCTTAATCTTAGGCATGCTCTAGTTTGTCTGTCACATTTCAATTATAAATCATAGTTTCTAATCATAAACACTTTGAACAAAGCCAAACAATTGTTTTTTATGAAACTTTCCTCCTAATTTGAGGCACAGTTGTTGTGACCTAGCACACTTCCACATTACATATGTACTTCACATGTACGCATTTGTCCTGACTTGAAAATCAACTGATCGGTATACGCAATTATCTCATAATATCTCCTAAATGATTACATTAAGCCAGCACTTCTCAACCTTTAAGTATTTGCAACCGAGTTTTCATAACAGTTTTAATCGCGCCCCCTCTAACATTTTTTTGAAATGTAGATGCATATTTTATTATACCTACTTAACTTTTATCAACATTTATCTAACTCTATATTTATTGTTCTAGTATCAGAATGTGGTTTAAGTTAATTTGTTTTGATTTCAACACATGTTTTTTTAATATTTTTGATTCTTGTTTTCTTTTTTTCACATCTTCGCGCCCCCCTTTTTGTTACTTTGTGTCCCCCTAGAGTGGCCCGCCCCACAGGCTGAGAATCACTGCATTAAGCACAACCCTCGTTTATTAATCTGGTGAAAAAAAATGATTTTAGATGACTGGGTTACTTATTATTAAAACTTTCCTTAGCTGCTTTACGTTTGTAATATAACTCTTTGGCTAAGATTGATTCATGACAGATTTCAGAGAGGAATGCATGCAAGTAGTTTGATTGGATTTGTCTGGCTTTCCTTTCATTTATGTTATTTAATGAGGGCTTAGTTGAAGGGCCTGTTGTGCACAAGGCGGTACTTCATTGTTTAATGTTTTTGTTAACATGACAGTAGATAGAAGCTTGCTTGACTTATGTAGGATAGTCATGTAATTCAGAGGCATCTTAATTGTGTAGTGAAGGGGCAAACATTGTGATCTGGAATGTGGGAGGCTTGGGTCATGTTCTGAAAACAGTGTAGTTTCTAACTAACCTGATATCCTTTAAAATAGAGGTGCTGTAGTATTTAATGAGGAAGTGCATTCTAAAAGCTACACCTGAGCAAAACTCTATATTAATTTCATTGTATTTATAAAAATGCTCTCTTTCATTAGATTCTGACGATTGATTTTTTTCTAAGTTATTAGTGTTTTAAAATTAGAAACAATAAAATTGCCCGCTGTATACTGTACATATAGTTTCTCTTCATTCAAAAATCAACATTTGGTACTGCTATAATGTTTATGTACCTATAGTCCAAAAAAATACTTAGTTTTTATTAATTTATTTACTGTAGGGAGCTAATGTTCTAAAGTTCTAAAAGGACAAGGGGGATGCTACAGAAAGAAAATTATTTTTTTTATTCTTAAGTCAAATTGAATTAGATTGTTAGCTAAATTCTTACACTAGACACAGGAAAAACACAAGATGTGAAAAGATGTGATTCTGATCCGTGTGTTTTCCAAAAATGATCAATATTAGTGAATAACAAATGAGATTGTGAATGACGCATACTCTTAAAAATAAAGGTGCCAGAGTGGTTCTTCAAAGCGATGCCATAGGGGAACCATTTTTTGGTTCCCAAAAGATACATCCACATGAAGAGTCCAGAAATAACCTTTATTTATTTATCCACAACATGCTCCATATAATAAATAGCCATGAACAGCTGGAAAGAGACCTGTGAAATACCAATGGGTCATGATTTTAAAGAGACTCTTGTTGCATACAATAATACAAGATTAGTCCAAGTATTCTTATTCTGTTACTGTCCTGCTAGGTAGCCTATGATACATTAAAAGTTTTAGATTTTTAGTACATATTAGGACAATTTTCAAAGCACAAAGAACAATTTTATATACAAAGAACTCTTCCCAGAATAAAATGGTGATTTGTCAAGCAATAGTTTTAAAAGGAACTACACAACCCAGTAAAGAACCATATAGTGACATTAAAGAACCAGAATTTTTAAGAGTATAGGTGAAGAATAAGTGAGTTTTACGTGTGTTTCCCAAAGCCCTCGTTATTCAACATTTAATGAATGAGTTTAAAGTACTTCTTGGTTGGGCTCCTCCCCAGCGTCCATGTCAGAAAAGCAGACTATTGATAATAGGAGCATCTATCCCACGTATTTTAGTTATCAAATACATATTGTATTGTTATACCAGACATGTGCAAATGCTAAAAGTAAAAAAAAAAATAAAAAAATATAAAAATCAGTTAACATGTAAAAAAGCACAACACAAGGAAAATAAAAAACAACACCTTACAACAGAGAAGTTAAAACAACTTATATAGAAGGTGACAAAAAGGCTTGTAGAAGCTCCTGAAGACTTGTATGCTCACCAGAATTGCATCTTCCACCTCCCCCAGAGCAAGCTATACAACAGCGCATGCGTTTTGGTATGTGGCGTTATAGCTCTCCCCAGCCATGATCTGGGGATTCAACTGTAATTGGCAGGTATTTGTGAAAAGGATACTCATTGTCTCCAAGCCACCAGAAAAATGCGGCATCCTTTGCCATCAGACACACTCCAGAGTTGAACCACATATAACACCTGGCTGCGGCAGATAGAGGGTAATTTCCAGAGGGTGGGACGGGACTGTGTGTCTGCCTGGAGGATTGCCATCTGGGATCCCAAGTTGTTTCATCATGTAGTGGGTGCGGCAACGCACTGTACCAATGTATGCTCCCCAACTTGACTTGACTTTGGTCTTGTTAATTAATGAGCTTTCTAAAGTATGAGATAACAAAGTACTTTGTGTTATGAAGCTTTCAAGAAACACACCCCTGACCATTTCTGAGCTAACGTGTTTTCACATCAAGTGTTCATTCTGTGGTCTGTAGTGCAGTAATAGAATTAGGGAGAGAATATTTTAATTGATGAGTTTCAATGAGAAGAGCATGCATGATGATTTGCTAGTGTGCAAGTGCCACATAACAGAGAAGGAAGAAAAGCAAGAGCAGGAGATAGACAATAAGTGAATGAAGCAGGCTGAGACACAGTCAAGCCCAATATCAGGAGAAAACAAGTGAAAACCAAACAGCAAGAATCAAAATTAAAAAATGAAGCAAAAGGTTACAATTACAATTAACTGTTTCTAAAAATAAATAATTTAATCATGTCACAGTTTAGGTAAGTTGTGTACTAACCAGGAGATGGTATAGTTGTGTTCCATTGAGAAAGGGTTAGCTGCACTGTTTTCCATCAGCACAGACACACACACTCCAGGATGAGGATTTGCCCTTTCAAAGGTTTCCTAGTTGGGACACTGGAAATACTCCTGGGTCTGAAAAAAAAAGAAGCTGCACCACATCTACCAGGAAGATGGAGTCCAGAGGGAGCAACAAGGCTTACTGAGAAAAGTGGAAGGAGGAAGGAAACACCCAAGGAAGAGAAACTATGGCCTATTCTGTTGTACATTATGAAGTAAAGCTTGTTGAGAGGTATTTCCCTACTAATATACTGTTATTTGCACATGGCTTTTGGTGTTGTGCAATTGTGTGTTGGGTCTGAGGCACTGCTATGCCCTCTGAAGAGAAAATCAAAATTCTTATTGGCTCCAGTACCCCATAAATGGCAGTTTGTTTTTGTATTAAACATTTTTCCAGATTATAGTAGCTTTGTATATATTTTTGATCAAATTCAGATACTCACTTTTGTGAAATAAATCACAGGCCTCATAAACTACTGGACAACCTTAGTTTCAGTGGCTGAATAAAATAGACGTTTTCTGTTATTCTAAAATGTGAAACTGACAAATCACATTTTGAGACCTAAAAGCCACAGTTAAGGGGCACAGGGATAAGTCTTCTGAAATGGAATTCATCATTGTAGTATCTATAACACACATCTGGACTCCTTAAAAGAGAAAATAAGCTGTGTAAAAGCTGTCAACTGTCTCTGATAATAAACCTGATGATCCTGAAGATCAAAGTTTCCTGTTATATTAGAGCAAGATGACCAAACCTGCAATGGGTAAGCCTACAACAAGAACACACCTCACCAATGGTAATCTTTAAAGCTACTCAGTATCCAATTTTTTGAACAGGTGATTGTAAACTAAAGCTGTTCCTTCAACAGGGTGCCACGTGTTAGCAGAGAAGTTTAGAATCAGACTAAAGTCAAACCACCACAGCTGCACTTGCTGACTTCATACAGAGTATCCTAACTAAACACATGTGTTTCGCTGTATTATTTTTAAATTAAGAACATAGCACTGAACTACTGTTATTTTACTATTCAAACCCACAGGGTCATAAAATTGTCTTTTATGATACCCATCACAGCAAAATGTTAAAGATATCCAAGAATTTTATGGCTCAGGCTTTTCTTCATAAACAAAACCAATTATACAGGACTAGCATTATAAATAAAATCCAATTTAAATAAAATGTATTTGTAATGAACAAATTCTGTTGACACTAGGATTTTTACAATGCTTTTTTTATATAAACATTTTTTATTGCATGTCAATAAAAAAGTGGGAGCATCCACATTTTAAAGAAAAATTGCCAGACATATTCCCTTCAGAACAGCTTTCACAAAAAAGGACTAAATGATTCTTGATTTTAATAATAATTTAAATAAGTTTGCTCATTCAATTGATGTTGAAAAGGCTTATAGTATTTTTCTCCAAGTACATTTTATATATGCTTACTAAATGGCCACTTGTTTTGGTATGTCTAACTAATTGAGAGATGGTCCTTATTTACCCTTAAAAAATTGAATTTTTCAGGTCATCAATTCATAATGTTTAAGAATTAGAGTTGGGGGAAGACTTGCCGAAGTTGACTAAAATGTATTTTAGAACTGTGACAAATTAGCTGTCATTATTATACTGACTCACAAGAGACAGTAAGAGAAAAAAATGGAGATGATTGGAAGATGCAAGTCAAAAAAAGGACAAATGTTAGAACCAGGACTCAGCATGTACTTTTTCAGCAAAGCCAAAAGCACGATCAAATATTCAAAAACAAAATAAAGCAGAGATTTAAAAGAAGTAAGTCTTAAAGTAGAAATTCAATGTTTTATCCATCAAACTCTGTCACTCTGGAAATGTATAGGATGACCTTCATTGATTGACGTCAGTGATGAGCAGCCCCTGCAGAATTCTGGGAAGGATGACTATGGAAATGACTGAAACATTAATCTAAAATGTTGGTGTTCACAGGAAAAACAAAATGGCATTGTGATAAAATGCAAAAAAATTATAAACTTTTTTAACATTTTTTAAACACAAAAATGAATAGCAGCTTCTGAATCTTTGAGTCTAAGTTCAGGTTTATACATCATGCAACGCGACACGTGTTCCAGTGGACACTCCTTCTACGCAAGCATTGTACTGTTTATACTTGCCCGCATGCTTTACGTAAATCTGGAAGATTCCACCAGGTGGCAGTGCAAAATATCATCACGGTGAGAACAGGTTTGGCTTCGCTGTGTTGTGAATTGCCTGAAACACCCATTAAATTCTGAGGACACATTGCTGCAGTATCCCTGAAAAGGATATTTAATGATTAAATCTATAAATCTAAGGATGCGCCCATTCCGGCAAACATCAGGCATGAGACAGAAACAATCCCTGGATGGGGCATCAGCTCATCGCAAGGTGAACACAAGCATACACATACCCTAGTGTCATTTTAGCGTCACCAAATCCCCAAGCCTTCATGTCTTTGGAAGCAAACTGGAGCACACTATGGAAACCCACCAGGGAATCATGCAAACTCCAGGCAGGTAACACCAGGGACATGACTCTCTTTGAGGCAGACCGTGCTGCCACAACATATGTAATTATTAACAGTATTTATTATTTAAATGAAGTTAACGACTTATCTGTAAAATGCAACATACATACTTTAATGCATTTCATCATGAAAGTAATATCAAGTATAAATCTAAGGATTCTCAATGTACAGAGAGCTGGAATATCATAAATGTAATGAGTTTTGTGTGGCGATTGTTGCTGTCAGTTCAGGAGAAAGCCCCAGAAGCAAGTAGCGATTAAAAACTGGGTTTGTTTTAAGATGATGTTTACGATGATCTACTTTAATGATAAAGTAAACTACGAGGTTAAAGTGGACATTTCGAGATTAAAGCCAAATATCCATTTTAATCACAAAATCCACCTTTTCACTGTGTTCTTAATTTTTTTCTCTGTGGCTCAACTAAACCACTTTACATTCTGATGCTGTTGTGAAGGTGCAAAAAAAAAAAAGACGGCACAGAAGATGGAATGTGAGATCTTTAAAATGTATTGTTTCATTACGATGGGGAATATGTGATGCTTGAATATAAAAGCACCACGAATGCATCTGTATGTCAGCATTTTGCTTCACCACATCAAACCATTCATCAAATAACAATGCAGGCACATCGATACCAGAGGATCCTCAAAGCGCCGTTATGTCACATGTAGATAGTAAACGTCACATTCCAACTTTATCACGCTGCACCTCCCCGCCCCGTATTTTTGCTGGTACTGCAACTCACACACACGGCATGTTAATTTCTGAGGACGTGTCAAATGAACGCTGGGAATGTGAGGCAGCCATGATTTGTGCACATGTGCGCTCTGAGTGTGAAGTATAAACAAGCCCTAAAACATCAGAAGCAATGTATAGGATTGTAGCAGAAATGTGCACAATACATTTTTAAAGTTACAGATCATACCAATTACATCTCTAATCCCAGTAACTCATTCAATCACATTCAACCTCTTCTCACAGATGTTGAGTTGTGTTGAAACCCGGTGACCACATTCATGATAGTCAAGGTACCAAAGTGGTTCTTCAGAGCAATGCCATCAGAGAACCATTTTTCGTTCCCAAAAGAACCATTCACAAGAAGGTTCCAGAAAGAACCTTTACTTATTTAGATTCACAACGAGCGTGATACATCACAATGAATAGATAGTAATGGATTTGTCAGATACCAATGAGTTCATGATTTTAAGTTCAGGCTCTCTTGATCTGTCAGGAACCTACTAGGTATACTACTACATATTGCAGATTTCTGTTTTGTATGCATATTAGAAACCTTTTCAGAATCCAAAGCACCAATTTCATATCCAAAGGACTGCTCCCAGAGTAATATGGTTCTTTGCCAAACAGTGGTTCTACAAGGAACCATACACCCCAGTAAATTATGATTAAGGAACCAGCATCTGTAGAGAGGCCTTCCTGTCATGTTCTTGGGATCACCCCAGGACTTTCCTTGCTCTGTGGTATTGAGCATTAACATATTGCAAAATCCTATTCACAGTGGCCTCCACAAAAGGATGCACCTGATAGGAAACAATGTTCAGATAACCTCTGGCATTCAAACATTGTGGCTTTTTTATTTTATTTTTTATTTTTACCAAGGAATCCAATGTGTTCCACAAAAACACAATCCATACCATTGCAAACCAGGACTGATCAGGGATGTGTTTCACCAAAACAATGACACAAACTGGTGTCCCTACAACAGGAAAGGATCTTTAAAACTGGAATGTCGCTAGAACTAAATGATGTCATCCCGGACATGACCAAACAACATGTAAATAGATAAAAAGCTAATTTCAAGAAAATACAATATGGAAAAAGTATCCAAAATGCACCTTAATAAATTTAAACAACTGTAGATCCTGATAAATATAGAAGCCTACATTCTTAAAAATAATGGTTCTACAATGACACTATGCTGGGATGGGTGGTTCCTCTCACAGAACCATTTCTTAACAAAGAACAGTTTTATGAAATTAGCTCTTTGGACTTTGAAAAGGTTCCTTATATTTGAACAGAACAAAAATCTTTAATATGTAGTAGGCTACCTAGCAGGATATGAACAGATCAAGAAAATCTGAACATGAATATGCTATTGCATTCATGTTTATTTATTGAGTCTATTACAGAATCAAATAAATTAAGGTACATTCTCAAAACTTCTTGTGGATGGTTCTTTTTGGAACCAAAAATCATTCTCCTATGGCATCGATCTAAAGAACCACACTTTTATTTTTAAGAGTGTACCTAACACAGCCTATGGTAAGAGTTTTCATGATTCCAAATGATTTCTTGTTTGTGTCACTACTGTAGGTCTTGTTGATTGGCACCAGTTGCTTATGATAGACAGGCTGGTTGGCAGCTTGCGCTAACAGCACCACAGGCTTTCCTTAAACTCTTAACTAAAGCATCCAGTTAGAGGCTTCTATGAAGTGTTTTTAGACAAATGTATTCCTTGATGTAATGTTTTTAAGCCATGTTGCACTTTATTGATAGACAACTCTATTTTATAAGTGACATCTAATTTCATATCTGCATTTACTAAAATAAATAGATAGATAGATAGATAGATAGATAGATAGATAGATAGATAGATAGATAGATAGATAGATAGAAAGAAAGAAAGAAAATATGGCTTTTTACAATCATTATTTAAATAAATAGATACATAAGTAGATAGATAAATACATTTATACACACACTCTGATCTTAACACACACCAGAATAAAAAGGAAGACATTTTAAAAAGAAAGAACACTTCCGACTTGGCTGTCACAGTCACAGTGAGGCATATGCAAATGTATTGCTGTTGGTAAAAAGGAGCTCCAGTAGTGTTTCTTGACACACTTCTGCTGAATAATTCATTGGACTGAAAGACCTGAGTGTGTCTGTGTGTCAGAGAAAGGATGTACAGCATTGTTCATAATGCCATTCAGTTTTGCTATGACTTCCAGGAGGTCCACAGTATGTCCCATGACTGAGCCTGCTTTTTTATTTAGCTTGTTGATTAGGTGGGCCTCCATCCCACCACACCACAACATAGAAAATCTCACTGGCCATCACATAGGTCTTCATGATGTGAGACGTGAGTTGTGTAGTCATTACACAAAGAGGTGTCTGCCTTCTTTATATCAGGAACAATGCAGAATGTTTTCCACAACAGTGGTATTTTCTGGAGCCCTAGGGACAGACTGCACAGATGAAAGAGGATAGCGCAAAATTGGTCAGCACAGGCCTGAAGAACTTGAAGACTGACTCCATCTGATCCTGCAGCTTTTCCTTTGTGCAGATTCCTCAGTTGTCTCCTTACTTAGTCTTTATTTATGAACAGCCCGTACTGATGTTCAGGTGAGACTTGACACTGGTCATTCCAGTTGAAGTGGCAGGAGTTGTTGATATAATAAGGATGGTGTGGGGACAATGGTCATTGGAAGAAGTTGGTAGTGAGACGGAAAATCTATTAAAAAATTGGTTCAGAGCATTAGCTTTGTCCACATCCCCTTCTAGCACTTAAGCCCTGGATTGTCTGAGTCAAATAATTATGCCCAGTCCATTCCAGATATCTTTCATGTTATTCTGGGTGAGTTAGTTTTCTGTTTTAGCTTTGTAAGCTTCCTTTCCTTCAGTCAGGTTTTTTGTCAACATCCTTCAGAGCCTCTTATTCAATGGATGTGAATATTCTCTTTTTCTTTTTTTTAACCTGTATTAAAATTTTAAGACCTGTCCTAAAAATTTTGTGTACCTCATCTGTAACAGTCATTTTCAGATAAATGAAACACAATCAAAGATATTTAAAATGTGCTTTCAAATATCACAGAACAGCTTCCTGTTCATTTTTAGATTTCTAAAATGGATTTCAAAATGTCTTCCTTATTATTTTCTGATGCATTAAATATATTTTTAGGTATGTCAAAACAGACCAGCAGATTTGTTGAACAAAAAGAAATTTTGCAGGATCTGATTTTTAGATATGTCAGTTTCAATTTAAGATATCTCTAAATCTATCTAAGATATCTTGAAAGGTGCAGGGAGATATTTTGAGATATCTGATTTTTTGGGGGAAATAACTTCAATTGAATTAGACATATTTCAGAATTAACTAAAATAAACTAATTCTGAAAAATCTCAAAATGGGTTTTAGATGTCTGAAAAACTGAACTGTATTTTAACGTGTCTCTAAATGTTAATTTGGGTTGCAGTGCATCTCTAGCTTTATTTCTTAAATTGGCTCTGAAATTTAACCTGAAAAAAACGTGTAATTACTTGTTAGTTCTTGAGCCATCTCTTATCATGTCAATATTTCATTGACCGAAGAAGAAGAATTAGGTTATAATATTTTTAATAGAAGAACACCCCTGGGATAATACATTTTCCTGAAAGTAACTGACTTCTTGGCTCTTTCTAAACAGTGCAATATACTGTGTGGTAACTGGGGGTTCCATTAGTAGTCCATTGTTGGCTGAACAATAAAATCTTACTCTTGTATTTTGGAAAATACAATAAATTAGAAAGTTATAAGTTAGTATAAACTGTGCATAGTGTATCTTAAGTAGATGAGCCACATCACAAATGGTTAGCCATTTACAAACATATGTAATGCCACCTTGTAATTCTGATTGGCATCATAGTTCGGTGACACATACTTGTAACTTCTCTAATGCTGTGTGTGCAAATCAAAATGGCTTCTTCATCTTGCGTATAAAGTAAAATTGTGTGACGTGATCCAATTTGCTACAGCATCATCTTCCCACAGGCCAGACCCATAGCTCTAGTTAGTTAAGAGCACAGAAGCCAGAAGAAAACCGTGTCAAGAATAAAGTAGGCTAAAATAATATTCAACACCATAACAAATTTGTATTTGGGAAAATTTTAGCGGGTACTGAGGATCTCCAGCAACATGGACACCATCAGTATCACGATATCAGCAACTTCTGTATCACTGAGACTAAAGCAAGCACTAATGCCTCCGTGGAGCTCCTCTTTATTTCTTCTATATAAACGTCTCCACACTCTTTTTCAAATCCTATTGTCAAAGGATGCTTTTGGTCATGTATGTACAATACATAGAAAAAAAAATGGCAGTGTGCTCTGTTGTTACTCTCTCCGGTGGACGTTAGCATATCATAATCTCTTGGACCAATAGCATGAGTTTTCCACATTTGACTTATACAACTGACATTATAAAATACCTGAAATTATACGGTAAAATCAAGCCCCGACTTATCCATGGGAGAACTTAAATGTGAGTGTATATACGGTATATCATAAATGTTGTAAGTTGCCTTGAATAATGGCATCAGCCAAATAAGTAAATATAAATGTAAATGTAAATACAATGAGGGGTGGTCCCTGATCATGTGACTTCTAGTGGGTTTATTAAAATTCTTCTGTCTAAAAATTTGAATGAATTTCAAGTCTAGAGATAAGATTAATATTGTTACACTAAGAAAAATGAAAAACCAGAGGTAAAACTGAATTTGTGTAAGCAGAGGTGCATTGTTTGTATTTATGGTAAGACACTGAAGCATCTAGGTGTTATAATTTTACTTTGTCTTTCTATAAACCCCATCTTTATTAGGTAATCTTTTTAAAATCTCAGAATAATAATCTACCTTATTAGGTCCCAGTTTTCATAACTTTTTAGTAAATAAAGGCAGTGGTGTACTGTGGGAAAGAGGATTGGATTAATTGGTTATTAATCTTTTGGAATTTAATTAATTGCTAATCAATCATTCAGTGAATCTTTGACTTTACTTTAAACCATGTCCATAACCATTTTGGTAAAGCTCCAACTTTATTTTCCTTGACTTTTTCAGTAGATGAGGTTCCTTGCTTATACCATGGTAATTGAAGCACACCCATTTTTAGAAACAGAAATAAGCCATTTATTGATGAAAAAGGGATTATACAAATATGATTAGTGCTTATGTATTAATATCAAAGAAGGGATGCAAAACAGACAAGCCACAGGAGAGGCTGCTCTTTAGTCATGTGGTGGTTTTTTAGATTTTCCCAGCTTTTTTCATTTAGTGTTTGTTTCTCTTCTGGAATTCAAGCGTGACATCACAGTCATTGCTCTAATGCATAGTTGTGGGTGAGAAAGGGATCAAGTGCTATGCTGAAACTTGAGGTTCTTTTGTTTCCAAATTAATCAAAACCTTGTAAAACCTAAGTTAACTTGTCAAGCTTATTCATGAGCTTTTTGAAACAATTAAACATGAGAAAGCAGGTCTTTGGCTGGCTGTTTACTGCTTAATTTGTCTTGGCACAGATAATCAGTTTTTGATACCATGCCTTTAAAGGAGATACCCGATGCTGTGGGAACTCCATTGTTCCAGGCTTAAGAGAAGACCTCTGCTTTTAGTGGTGTGCACTCTGTGTCTGTGCCACATGATCCTTTGTTCATGTTTATGATGTGGCATCTTCTTTCTCAACTCATTATGGGTGTTACGCTCTTTGCCATGTCCCCTGCAACTTCTTTCTGGTACAATAGTTTAGACACTAAGTTGTTCTTCCCGAAGTATAGATTTTTCTCCGGATGGGGTTCGGTTGTTGGCCTAGCTTGGTAGAATGTATCTATGAGGTACTGATCCCATTCCAGGGTGTTTGAAGGGATTCCAGTGTCCAGCTTCAAGAGCCCTAAGCAGAGAAAAGTGTCCAGTCACAAAGAGACAAAGGTTGGGTCTCCCATCTCCAAAGAGTGTGGTTTCAATCCCTAATGAGAAAAAAGAAATGCATTTGTCTTGATTTAAGTAAGTGTGCAACCTCTGCTTATTGAGTTCTCTTTCAGTTATCGGTTCATGCCTGCTTATAGGACCATGAATTTAGCCATTTGAGTAAGCAAGAGTTCATCTTGTAGTCATATAATAACCTTAAGGTGAAAGGCTTTCCTGGTGTCTTTGAGTCTGCCAAAGGTGTACAGAGATAATCATCTCACCTTTGATGAACACCTCTAGTTTTTACATGAAATTCAGAAAGCAAGCTGACTGAATGTTATCTAATGGTGGAGCTTCAATAACTGTCCTGTAAATCATATATGTGAAGAGTAGCTGGCTTTTTGCATCCATGTCAACTTTCTTCTTTTAGCAGAGAAGGCTTTGTGTGGCATTGAAAGCAAAGCAAAATGGGAAAATGTCTACTTTGCTCTACCTTACACATCTGTTTCCATGGTTTTCTGGAAGGGTACATTTATAAAACAGCAAAGTCACATGCAAATGATATGAAGCTATATAACACTGACAAGGATCACAACACACATTTTATATTCATAAATGATGGGATAATGACTCGCTTCTCTTCACATACCTAATCATCTCTAAAATTCTGCTATAAACTTTCAAAGTCACTCACATCAATGTGATAGAATACATTCCTGGGCTTCTGTTTAAGATATAAACCCATATGACTCCTAAAATCCACTCACAGCAGTCTTCTCATTACCTTCAAACTCTTCTGCATATCTCTGGGTGAGGATTTATTGATTTATATTTTTAATGTAGGTACTATATGAAACTTTTCACCTGCAGATGTTTGTGAGGTTCCATTATTTCTGACAAGTCAAGATCAGAAACCTACTAGGCAGCAGGGAAATGCATTTGATGCCTCACAACTTGATTCAAATTCTGGCCTGGTCACTGTTTGTTGGAGATTAAAGCATTTCCCTCCATTCTGTATTCTATGGGTACTTTATGTTTTCATTCTGCATGCTCTCAATTAGCCATCCCTATGATAGATTTCAGTTGACAATGGGAGTAATGGACAAAAGCCATTAGTTAATGGTTAGTTTAATGCAATTTGGTTCACAATACAGCTTTCTCAGTTATGCCAGTAGTTTATCCTTTAGCTCTGGAATAATGGAATGGAACAAGAGCTGGATTTGGGGTTGTTGATTGATTTAAAAGTTGTTTTTTTTTAATTCTTAAGAAATGATTTCTTATCTTGTTTGTGTTGGGCTGTGAGGCAAAGAAGAGGCTGAATGCAAAAGCCAAACCAGACCACAGGGTGTGTCAAAATTTTTAAGTTTTGGCTGCAAGCATGTTAAATTAAATAGGGTAAAATGGCTGAAATGAAGTCTTAAACTTGTGTATGCTGGCAGTTAAATTTATAAAGTTTCTAGAATTTAATCTTCATAAAAATATTATTGTTTTATGTGTAGAAATTAGATGTTCTTGGTTAATTGGGCCCTATGATTTAAATAGTATGTTCCAATTTTGGGAGCCAGATATTGTTGTGCCAAAGGATGTAAAATAGCCCAAAAATAATAAAAAAGAACAGATGAAGAGAGGTTGTCAAAAAACAAAGCTTGGGATGTAAATGGGAATTCTATTTTTTGTATATGGATAGAGAGAGAGAAGACATTCTCTTTTTTATTTTAATTTTATCGATTTTATTAAAATCAAATAACATTTAATACAAATAACTCAAGTTTTAGAAAGGAGGACATATCAGTGGGTCTACATAACAAAGTTAGGATAGGGTCACCCCAAAACCCTTCCATGACAGAAAACAAAGGTTTGTGTTTTATCCACAAACTCGCAGTCTCAGATAAAAAAACAGATGCCAGTGCTGACCTTTTAACCCATTGTATAGATGACGCAAAATGGCAATGTTCATGCAAACCCAAAATGAGATAATGAATTTTAAATTAAAAAAATGAAACATTCCAATATTTAGATTTTACATAGATCAGAAACCCAAAGCAAATAATAATCAACACAAATAATAATAAAAACCAACAAAAATTAAAACAGGGCTGAATAATTACATGTAAAAAGCAAGATGTGTTGAGCACAGTGCGCAGGTAAGAGATTGGTAATATGACAATTGTAAATAAGGTAAGAGTTCTAACTAATGACCGCATTAGTTTAAAGATTTTATTTTCTTTGTTTGCTTTTTGGATAAATAAATTAGGATTCTTTAGAGGAATTTAAACTATTTGTGTGGATTTAATGGACACTCAATTCTGACACTGATAAAATCATGTAAAGCTGCTATGAAGTGTCAGTGGAAACGTCTATTTCTTTTCGTTGAAAGGACAACCAAGCAAGTCTCAGAAGACACAGAAGCCAATGAAACAGCCTGGAGTGAACAAGTGTTGGAGATATAAAATACTATTACTATGTTGCTTAGGTTTTGAACCAGCACAGTTCACAACAAGTGAATTAAGAATAAATGAACGGACGCAACTCTTCTGTTTATCATTAAAAAATCCTGATTGACTCTACGAGACTTTCCTTTGGCAAATTTGCTCTTGTTTCACTTGATTTCTTAGTTTCTACAGTACAGGGGTCCTCGGGTTACAACATCTCGGCATATAACTTTTCGAGTTTACAACGCTTACTCCCATAAAAACTTAAAAAAATTGAGACATGAGTGTTTCGGCTTACACTGTTAGCGTTGTTCTTACAGACTCTTTGGGCGAACTAGTTTGGTTGCGCGGGGCTCAAGTGTTCCATTTGTTTCGCTTTGTTTGCCGACCTTTTGGCCCTTATCATGGCTCCTAAACGAAAGTCAGAGTCTTCAGATGGTAGTGCTTCGAAGAAGAAGAAAGCTATTACGATGGAAGTGAAATTAGACATTGTAAAGAGATGAGAAGGAATAATGGTAAGGAATTTTTTTTACATTCATTTTTTGTCGTTTTTATGTTACTACAGTACAGTGTACAGTACAGTATATTTATGTTCTTTTCCTTTTTCTGTGGCTTAGTTGTGTTTTTATGTTCTAGATTATATTTCAAATGTGTTAGGATAGGTAAGTGACTTAGGCTAGGGTGTGTTTCGACTTATACCAAAATTCGGGTTACATAACTGTTGTAGGAACGGAACTGTGTTGTTACCCGAGGACCCCCTGTGTAAAATTCTTTATTCTTTTTATCAAATCCTTTCTGAACTCCTACTGGATTTTGTTTCTACTTAAATTACTGTTTTAATTTCCCCGTGTTCATGTACTTGTGACTTTAATAATGCTTTGTAATGATATTTGCTCTTTAAAATTTTGAGTCATCATTTAAATCATTTATTTTGATGTTTCAAACCAAGACTAACTAATCGATAACAGAATGTTACTGATAACTTACAGTTAAAAAAATGTGAATTTTATGAAAATCCTTCATGAGAAAGAAAGATCATAAAAAACTAAAAAGATGTTCAGAAGTGGATTTTTGTTTAATAAATACTCATTTTTATATATGGTGTCATAATCTTGGTATCATTTTTGATTCCTCCCTTTCTTACTCTGCCCACATAAATCACATCAAGAAACTTTCTTACTTTCACCTCAATAACATATCTCGTGTTTGCTTCTTCCTCTCCTTTTCTAATGCTGAGAAACTTGTCCATGCTTTTATCACATCCCGCATAGATTATTGTAACTCGCTGCTGGCAGGTGCCCCTTCTAATCTTATATCACAGCTCCAGCTTATTCAAAACTCGGCTGCAAGAGTCCTTACTCGAACCAGCAGCAGCGAGCACATCACACTCATCCTGGTTCATCTTCACTGGCTCCCTGTGTCTTACAGAATCGAATATAAAATCCAACTAATTACCTACAAAGTCTTAAATAACCTTGTGCCAAACTACATCAGTGACCTTCTCCATCACTATGTACCTGCCCGCCCACTAAGGTCCTCTGATTCTGGCAATCTTGTTGGGCCCCACAATAATCTACACTACATGGGTGACAGGGCCTTTAGCTGTATAGTGCCCAGATTCTGGAATGACCTACCAAAATTAATCAGGTCAGCTGACTCCATGAATTCTTTTAAACAACAACTCAAAACACATCTGTTCAGGAAGACTTTTAGCTCTACTTGACTTCATTCCCCTTCTCTCAGTTTACCTCTCTGTCAAGATGCTCATGTAACCTGTATGTGTGTGCTAGACCATCAATTCTGTTGTCTGTTAGGCTTTCTCTGAATTTACTGTCTGAATCTTCTTTATTTATTTATTTGGTTTGTACTATGCTATATACTGTATACCCTGCCGTTCTTTCTTATATTCTGTAAATGCCTTGAGCATGGGAAAGGCGCTATATAAATAAAATGTATTATTATTTATTGTGTTTAGTGCACACAGTTTTATTAAATGGTGCTTGGCACCACTGCCACCTGACCAACATACCTGATGCCACAAAGGATGAAGGACACTGTCACTGTGATGATAACCCACAGCATCCAATTTTCTAAATCTTCCATTATATGTAGATAATACTGAATAATTATCACATTTAATTACTGTGGAATCAGTAGAGCTGCAAGGACTTTTGGTCTTGGAACTCTTAGAGGTTTATTTTTTCCAGCATCTGTGCTGGTTGTCATTTGTTTCTCTTTCATTCCTGACCATCAAAGTATATGTTATCAAATTAGACTCTGACTTAACATGACCTAAATTAAAATTAAATTTTCCTTCAACCTCCTTTGTTTTTGTAATTGTGATTTTTCTTCTAATATTTGTAAAGCAGTTTGATCCACACCTTTGTATGAAAATGTGTTATATCAACAAATGAAATAGAACTCTGATTTAATTTACCAGTAAAATTAAGGTAAAGACCTCAAAAATCAAACTTTGGGGTAATTATTCTAGTTTTGTCATCTGAAACATGTCTTCATTATAATCTGTAATGCGATTTTTAAAATACTTAAGACACAAACATTTCCTTTCTTCAGGATTTCGTGTTGCTGTGATCTCTCGTGATGGAAACAGACTTGAAAAACTGAAGAACTTTGTCTCAGCTTCTACCAGAGATAACCTTTACACACTAGTGGGAAATGTTGGTAAGATGTTTATATTGTGAAATCCATTCCTATGGGTATATTGTTTTCTTTTTCTACAGAAAACCAACTTTTCTTTTCTACCTTGGGATTAATAAAGTATCTATCTATCTATCTATCTATCTATCTATCTATCTATCTATCTATCTATCTATCTATCTATCTATCTATCTATCTATCTATCTATCTATCTATCTATCTATCTATCTATCTATCTATCTATCTATCTATCTATCTATCTATCTATCTATCTATCTATCTATCTATCTATCTATCTATCTATCTATCTATCTATCTATGTTCCTAGGTACTGAAGAAGGCGCTGAAGCTGCTAAAGCTAGTCTCCTGAAAAGTGTAGGAAAGGTGACAGACATTGTATCATCATTGGGCTTCAGCTGGTGGCAGGGTGGACCACCTCATACTCAGACTCTCAAAGAGCTGAACCATGTAAGTATTAATGTATCATCATTGCCCTGCAGTGTACAGCATCACATGCTATTTTGTAAAATAGAATTCTATGAAAAACAATTCAAAACAAGAAATATATGGGGTAAATTGCAAGGTGGCAACATATTTTGAAGATTTTTTGAAATAAAAAAAAAACAAACTTATAGGACATGGATATCATTTTTGGGAAAGGAAGATTTCAAATGTTTGTCTACTAATACTTCCTAATCATGGAGCCAGGCGTACTTTGCTGACATGCAAGTAAGAATTTCATTGTATTCTCAAGCTTGACAATAACTTGAATTTGAAGTAGACTGAAAAGCAGAGTTAGCAGTACAGGTACATGAGTTCTGAACATGATCAGTACATGAGATCATTTCTAAACTAACACTCCGTGACCTCACGGCTTTGAGGTGGATTGAGAAGACGTGAACTGCAGCAATAAAATCTAGAGGGCATGAAAGCACAATGGAACATTTCTGCATCACAGGAGCTGATGGTATAGGTGGTAGAGAGAAGTCATGATGTGACTTGCAAAATTCAAATTACTGCTGAGTAACACTTTAAGACTCATGATGAGACCTGATCAAAAAAGATGAAACCAAGTTTTTTTTTTGCAGAAACCAAGTACTGGACATTTTTAGGGCAAGGGTTACTCATGCCTAAAGTATGATGTGGTACAGTGTGTCAGGGGTGTGTCGCAAATAAGAGAGGAGCAGGATTTTGTTTAAAAATAGTCGATTGTTTGTTGTTTGTGGGAAAAAATAGGCTTTAATGGCTTGCGCTTTTTTGGGCTATTTTTTTAAGAATGACATGGTAATTTGGGCTATTTTTTAACCCCTCCACCACCATTTTCACGTTTTTCATTCATCTGGCACCTCTTCCCTTGCTATTTTCACTTGTATATGTAGTTTACTGTTGTAAAATCTCCCAGGGGGGCTCTCTCATCAAATGTAATGGTGGTGTTATGATTCTTTTTGTTGTCCAATTTTTGTATGCATGTTTAAGCCTTTTTTATTAATGGCTAATGCCCATTATTTAATTTTTCAGGCACTGGCTGTGACGTTTGCATTCATTTTTATTGTTGGCATTGTTTTCAGTTATTAGAAAATATATTGCATAATTTTCATTGCTATTTTGTTTTTCGCTGGGCACCCGACCTGAGGAGTGCCATGATTTAGGTGGTCCACTGAACACCCAATAGAATTGCATGTTTATGTCACATGATTTACACAGTGGAAACTATTTTTGGAGTCCTGAGGATGTGTCCACAATTGCATGTGCTTGACACCCCCCACAGCTCCAATCTGGATAATTTCTGCATATATACAGGTATATATATATATATATATATATATATATATATATATATATATATATATATATATATATATATATATATATATATATATATATATATATATATAATCCAGCGTCTGTCCCTCTGTATGTCTGTCTGCTTTTCACGAGAGAACTACTTAACAGATATAGATCGTTTTTTTTTTTCTATAATTTGCATGAACAAACCAGTTGATTTTGCGACTTCTCTCACTACGCTATGTATAATAGTTCGCTTGCGGTACCGATTTACTTGCATGAATCCAAGAGACACGCAGCGGGCCAAGGGGAGAGGGGCGGTGCCTCTGGCTGTACCTTGCCTCTGCTTAGCTAGCAAACAAGAGTTCAAATTAACGGATTTAGATAATTTCCCAGAACATTCCAGTTGATTTTGCGACTTCTCTCATCACACAAAGCATCATAGTTTGCTTGCAGGAGTGATATATTTGTGTTAATCCGAGACAGAGGCTGCAGGCCAAAGGGAGGGGGAAGCGTGCTGTCAAGAGTGGGGTGCCGGGCAGGGCCCTTCTCACTGTCCTGTTTCACCACTACGCAGGCGGTGGACAGCTAGTAGTGTATATGTGAAAGACTGCAACTACAACCAAACAAAATAGATAATTAAATAAAAGAAGAAGACTAGTTGTTACAGTGTTTAAATCATGATATGGCCTAATTCAGGTGGAAGTGCTGCCAAACAGGGCTCCGCAAACGTCCAGGAGCCCCCTGGTGTTGGCCACAGGCCCCAGCTTGGTTGAGCTTCTATGTTCCAAACCTGTGGCCCCTCTGTAAGACATGGCGCTGCCCTCTAGCGTTCCAGTGGAGATAATGTCTCGAATAACCTCTCTCCCCCAGTCCTTCCACCATCGAGGCATCCCGGCCATCCTCCACACCAGTTATATGACACAGCCCTATAGATCATAGCAAAGGAGAGAATTAAAACAAAACTGAGGGCTTTCAGCCAACAAATTATTCAGCAGTAGTGTGTCAAGAAACGCTACTGGGAGTCCTTTATACCAACAGCAATATGCCTGCATAATGCCTTACTGTGACTGCCACTGCCAAGTCAGAAGTTTTCTTGTTTTCTTCTTACATTTTTCTACTTTTTTGTCATTCTGGTGTGTGTTCAGACCGCAGAGTGTCTGTATATATATATATATAGCTGTATGTATTTTCTATGTATTTATGTATGTATTTATTTATTTATTTAAAGAGTGGAATGTCTATAAAAGGGGCAGCATGGTAGCCCAGTGGTAGTGCTGCTGCCTCGCAGTTAGGAGACCTGGGTTCGCTTCCCATGGAGTTTGCATGTTCTCTCCGTGTCTGCATGGGTTTCCTCCCACAGTCCAAAGACATGCAGGTTAGGTGCACTGGCGATCCTGAATTATCCCTATTGTGTGTGTTTGGTGCATGGGTGTGTGTGTGTGTGCGTGCGCTTTAATGGGCTGGCGCCCTGCCCGGGGTTTGTTTCCTGCCTTGCGCCCTGTGTTGGCTGGGATTTGTTCCAGCAGACTCCCGTGACCCTGTAGTTAGGATATAACGGGTTGGATAATGGATGGATGGAACTTCTATGAAAAGCCAGTTTTCTCAAATTGGACACTTTGGTCTTTCAGCCAATTAATTATTAAGCAAAAGTGTGTGAAGAAACGCTACTAGAGCTCTTTTTTACCAATAATACATCTGCATATGCCTCACTGTGACTGTGACAGCCTAGTCGGACGTGTTCCTTCTTTTTAAATTTTCTTCCTTTTTATACTTATGTGTGTTCAGATCAGAGTATGTGTGTATAAATGTATTTATCTATCTATTTATGCATCTATTTATTTAAATAATTATTGTAAAAAGCCAAATTTTCTATCTATCTATCTATCTATCTATCTATCTATCTATCTATCTATCTATCTATCTATCTATCTATCTATCTATCTATCTATCTATCTATCTATCTATCTATCTACAATATCTCTGTCTTAAGACTCTGTGTTTCGTATTCTTATTTTGACTTACTCTGAACTTGCTAACAAGTCCTGCTTTGTTTTTTGACTTCATTATTCACTTCCTGATTCACTGTGCTTCCTGCTATCTGCTTGGAGGAGCAGAACATATGCTAATGCAAAAGGAAAGGCATCCGCAAAAGGCACTATGACATTTCAGAAGCTCTAGGAAGTAAAAGAGCTGCTGTGGAGGCTAAAAGACCAGGAGAAGGCACCCAAAACTATTGTTTAACAATTAAGCTGGATAGACTGAGTGACCTTCATTGATCTATACATTTAACACTCTTTTTATTTCACTTCAATTTCAAGAAATATCACTTTTCAAAAATTTCAATGTATTTTTCAGGTCTTGGAAACTCTTCTCCTATGCACATTTACATCCTGGAAAGCCTTTTTCCCACTTGTGAAAGATAACCCAAATGGAACATACACATTCATAACTGGTAAGTGCTGTCCTTGCAAGTTGCATGCACACTTATGATTTCATGTATAAATCAGGGCTGGGAGCTGGCAGTAGCTACTAAAGTATTAGATAATATGAACTTTTGCCTGGCTTCTGAGCCATAACCAGTTTTTGCATGCAGACTCTGCTTAGCGCTTTCAATGCCACTCCCAATTCATAATTTAGTTCAGATAACAGAGGAATAGACTTCCCTAGGCCTTGGAGGATCAATCTCGCACTGGGGACTGACATTGTGGTGATGGTAAGATTGTTAATGAAAACCCTAATAACAGAGTCCTATAAATAAAATATCTGTTTAGTTTTAATCTAGTCATTTGATATAGATATTTGTTAAACAGTATGATGTGGTGGCACAGCGGCCAGTGTTCATACCTGGTATCTTTGGGGACTCTGATTGAGGGTGGAAAAAAGGAAAAGATGTTATTTACTTCATAGCTCATGAAAAAGTAAAGATATTTTGTTAACTGAGAAGTATTACTGATATATTTGCGCTATTCAGTGGCTTAAACAGGTAATCATACACGGTTAAGCATGTTCACTGATACCAGTTGGTCCACAAATGTGTGGATCATGTAAACCATATTCATACTGTAGTGATGCATACATAGTAGGAATATTAGCTCTGGGCTACCACTCTGCCTATGTTACAACATGTGTACTAAACTTACTAAACTTTAACCTGATAAAAATTGAATATACAGTAATCCCTCCTCGATCGCGGGGGTTGCGTTCCAGAACCCCCCGCGATAGACGAAAATCCGCGAAGTAGAAACCATATGTTTGTATGGTTATTTTTATATATTTGAAGCCCTTATAAACTCTCCCACACTGTTAACATTATTAGAGCTGTCTAGACATGAAATAACACCCTTTAGTCAAAAGTTTAAACTGTGCTCCATGACAAGACAGAGATGACAGTTCTTTCTCACAATTAAAAGAATGCAAATAGATCTTCTTCTCTTCAGGAGCAGAGAATTTCAGAGGGAGAGAGAGAGAGAGCGCTCGCAAAGAAAAGCAAACAATCAAAAATCAATACGTGTGCTTTTAAGTTTGCCGCGGCATTTTTAGAGGAGCGTCAGTATCTTCTAAGCAAACAGCCTCTGTGCAAACAGCCACTCTGCTCACATCTCCTCCATCAGGCACAGAGAACGTCAGAGAGAGAGAGAGAGCGAGATTAAAGCAAACCATCAAAAAATCAATAAGTGTGCTTTTGGAAGCACCGCGATAAAGCAGCATTTCTTAGAGGTGCGTCCGTATCCACTAGGCAAACAGCACCTCTGCTCACAGCCCCTCCGTCAGGCGCAGAGAATGTCAGAGAGGGTGAGATAGAGGCAGAGACAAGCAAACAATCAAGCTCCGCGCGGGATGCATATCTTATAGCATTGAGGAGTTTTAGTTAATATGTAATACATGCTCTGATTGGGTAGCTTCTAAGCCATCCGCCAATAGCGTCCCTTGTATGAAATCAACAGGGCAAACAAACTGAGGAAGCGTGTAGCTTAAATTAAAAGACCCATTGTCCGCAGAAATCCGCGAACCAGTGAAAAATCCGTGATATATATTTAGATGTGCTTACATTTAAAATCCGCGATAGAGTGAAGCCGCGAAAGTCGAAGCGCGATATAGCGAGGGATTTACTGTATACCTAGAACTTTTGTTGTTCTTGTTACTAGACAGCAAGCTATACACATACCTAAACTTTCTGTTAAAAGCCGTTATTGGACAACTGAAGCACACATGTACATGATGTTAGCAGCAGCAGCAGCAGGCAATGTCTTTGTAAATTAACATAATAAATTGCAAAATAATTTTGAGTGGGGGGAATTCCTAGTTGGAACTTTCAACTGGAACTGCCTCATTAAGTTTGATTTCAAACTCAGAAACTCTGGGCTGGTCTTTTAAGTTCGAGTTTCTCTGACTTCAGATCATGGCATCAATCCAGAATGGTGACTTACACTGCGAATGTTAGTGAAAGCTGAAGCATTATACTGTTTGTTAACACTTCTGTCTATTTGTGTCTCATTAAATCAGTTGTACACACAGTACTGTCTAACTTTTATTGGTGTACATGTTACAAAAATGTTTGCATGCTTATAATTGTGTATAATACATTGTTATCAACTGCTATTTATTCTGATAGATCAAACACATCAAAGATTTTCCAGGTGGCATCCATGTTGGTTTTTCAAATGTTTTACTGGAACGCAATTAACTCGGGTGCTCCAGCAACCAAATTTTGAGGTAAATGGAACACAGCATAAGCTTCCATAGGTTTCTTTGTAGAAGTTATAACCTTGGGAGAATTACCAAATGATTTTGTCATACATTAGCTTTGGCATGCCCTCTATAATTCATTATTGTTCTATAAATTGTTTCAAATGGTTAAGCACTGTCATTCAAGGCAACTAATAACAAGTAGAAATTGAATCTTCAGATACCTATCATCTCCCCTTCTCTCTGAGCTTTTTCTTATTTATCATATTAGTTTAGTTTATTAGTGCCAGTTAGAATTATTTTTAGAATGTACATTTAGTACATTCATCCTATATGAAATTATTATATTGTTTTGTTTTATTGATTGGTTTGCTTTGTGATTATGTATAACACTCATCTTATTATTTCGGCAACCTCCTTTAGTTACCTTTTATGACATTCAGGAGGTACAGTAACCTTATTTTAAACCAAAGCCACAGTGGTTATTTTGGAGAAACTAGGGAATTTATACTACTTAGTTGACATGTTGAGTATAGATGGAGGTCTGGGCAGAACAGTGATACCCAAGGAGAGAGGTGCATGCAAGAAATTTTAAGAGCTATTCCTCATTCTTACTTCTAAATGAGCACCTCTGGCATTAAAAGGTAAAAATATGAAAGCTCTGTTTGTAGTAGTATGCTCAATGGGATTGAAGTCTGACTGATGAAGATGAAAGATGAAGCAAAGCTGGAAAGAACAGAGATCAGAATGATCAGATGCATGGGGTGTCATGGAGTTAGAGGAAGACAAATGCTGAATTGAGAAAGAGGTTTGCTGTGGAAGAGGTGGAGAAGTAGACTAAGATGGTTTGGGCGTGTGAAGTGAAAGGCAGAGAGTGACTGGGTGAAGAGGTGTGCCAAGATGCAGGTGGAGGGGATGAGGCCAAAAGGGAGGTCAAAGATGACAAGGATAGAGGTATTGAAAGGAATGGGTATAAATCTAAAGTATGTCCAGTACCATGGAGAATGGAGGAAACATTCTTGGGGATCCACCTTCTAGCTTGAGTAAACATTAAAAATGTCCATTAAATCTTATGACGATGCATTCTTTTTAAATATTTGGTTAAGCCATGGGAGTTGCTGTGCCATGTTCATGCACGCACTTGCCAGTGTATGGCATTTAGCATTAAATGAATGAATCACAATGTTTCTCATTCAAATTTTGGTTAGCTTAGAAAGAACCTCAGCATAAAAGCATCTAGTACTAAAAATAAATAAACAATAAAATATTTAAAACTTTGATCTTGCTATGCTTCTAGCTATGAATTTGGTTTCAAGCATTTTTAAGATTTTAGTATTTATGAATTGACTCTTGTCCTTACCAGTTTCTGTCAATATTTTCTAAAATAAAACTGAATCTCCTCACACACCGATCATTTAGGTGTAGTCAGCACATACACATATCTTGCTAAATGTGCTCTTTTTTGCCATAACCAAATTCTCACTTGCCTGGACAATGTCTAATTTGCAGGTTCCCATAAAATTCATTTATGGCTGCAAGGCAAGTTGAAGCAATATACATTTTTTATGTTAATAATGAGGTATCTCAAAGGTGTCTTTTGTGTTTTGCTCAAGGATGGAAATAGAAATGTGAAAATTACTGTCACCAGAACCGGGACGTGATTAAGACTACTATGTTAAAGCAAGGATGGTCAAAACTATGAGATCTAAAGAGACAAAAAAAATCCATGAACCAAAAATTCAAAGCCAAGAAAACTACTAAATCCTTGAATTGATTCTGAAATAAGCAAGTTATGTAGATTTTAACTGAGGATATGCTGCTGTCATGTCTGACCTGAGCTTTGGCCCATTTCAATTGCCTTGTGGGCGAGCTGTGAACTTGAGAAAGGTTGCATGATGAGCACTGAGGATCCGATGGCTACCTTACATCCGCAACATCTGTGAATGTAAGAGACAATGAGGAATGTAAAGTGGGATATATTAAATGTTTTTGTACTCAGCTGATAGCACTGAGATCAACGGAGCAATCTCTCACTGTATTGGATGGACAGGTTGTCAGAGGATGGCAAGGGTGGAGATCTGAGCGAGGATAAATGTAAGGTGCAAACAATTCAAAATAATTCAAAATTAGCCAGCCTCAATTGAAAGAACTATGACATTGTATGCCAAGTTAAGGTATTGTGGTATTTTGGGTATTGTGGAGAATCAGCCTAAAATTCCTGTTTCAGATGCTATTTAATGCTGGACAGGTTTACTTTTGATTGAATTAAACAGGTGAAGAAAAAGCAGGAAGGGGTCTGGAGACTTATGTGAATAAAATACATTAAAAAAGTGAGCACATTTTAATGCATGATCCATACTTTGAACTGAATTTTCATGTTCCATACTTTGAAATAAAGTCTGAGTATGTCCATGTTATCAACTAAGAGAGGGTTGCATCATCATGTTGATGCTTATTTTTAAACATGACAACAGAAATGACTCACTCCATTATGAACACTCTAATGATGCGTCATTCTGAAAACTGGTGTCTTCAACCAGGGATGGAACAGACTTCTAAATGGCATGTCCCTTTTGTGGACACAGCAAGCTGGACCTATAGTATTCAAATATTAATACTTTTAAGTGTAAACCTGTGGTACATCTGGACAAGTCTCGCCATCTTATTGCTACCTACAAGCTTGTTATTGACAGCAGCAGCCACTCTTGATTATCCAAGCCAGAAGTTCAATTACTATGTGTATTTGGGAGAGTGGGGGTTTGTTGTTTGCTTGTGTGTGTGTGTATATATTTATATATATGTATATATATATATACACTCATCTAAAGGATTATTAGGAACACCATACTAATACGGTGTTTGACCCCCTTTCGCGTTCAGAACTGCCTTAATTCTACGTGGCATTGATTCAACAAGGTGCTGAAAGCATTCTTTAGAAATGTTGGCCCATATTGATAGGATAGCATCTTGCAGTTGATGGAGATTTGTGGGATGCACATCCAGGGCACGAAGCTGCCGTTCCACCACATCCCTAAGATGCTCTATTGGGTTGAGATCTGGTGACTGTGGGGGCCATTTTAGTACAGTGAACTCATTGTCATGTTCAAGAAACCAATTTGAAATGATTCAAGCTTTGTGACATGGTGCATTATCCTGCTGGAAGTAGCCATCAGAGGATGGGTACATGGTGGTCATGAAGGGATGGACATGGTCAGAAACAATGCTCAGGTAGCCCGTGGCATTTAAACGATGCCCAACTGGCACTAAGGGGCCTAAAGTGTGCCAAGAAAACATCCCCCACACCATTACACCACCACCACCAGCCTGCACAGTGGTAACAAGGCATGATGGATCCATGTTCTCATTCTGTTTACGCCAAATTCCGACTCTACCATTTGAATGTCTCAACAGAAATCGAGACTCATCAGACCAGGCAACATTTTTCCAGTCTTCAACTGTCCAATTTTGGTGAGCTTGTGCAAATTGTAGCCTCTTTTTCCTATTTGTAGTGGAGATGAGTGGTACCCGGTGGGGTCTTCTGCTGTTGTAACCCATCCACCTCAAGTTTGTGTGTGTTGTGGCTTCCCAAATGCTTTGCTGCATACCTCGGTTGTAACAAATGGTTATTTCAGTCAAAGTTGCTCTTCTATCAGCTTGAATCAGTCGGCCCATTTTCCTCTGACCTCTAGCATCAACAAGGCATTTTCGCCCACAGGACTGCCGCATACTGGATGTTTTTCCTTTTTCACACCATTCTTTGTAAGCCCTAGAAATGGTTGGGTGTGAAAATCCCAGTAACTGAGCAGATTGTGAAATACTCAGACTGGCCCATCTGGCACCAACAACCATGCCACGCTCAAAATTGCTTAAATCACCTTTCTTTCCCATTCTGACATTCAGTTTGGAGTTCAGGTGATTGTCTTGACCAGGACCACACCCCTAAATGCATTGAAGCAACTGCCATGTGATTGGTTGATTAGATAATTGCATTAATGAGAAATTGAACAGGTGTTCCTAATAATCCTTTAGGTGAGTGTATATATATATATACTAGCAAAATACCCACGCTTCACAGCGAAGAAGTAGTGTGTTAAAGAAGTTATGATAAAGAAAAGGAAACAGTTTAAAAATAACATAACCTGATTGTCAATGTAATTGTTTTGTCACTGTTATGAGTGTTGCTGTCATCAAGCATTTGATTATCATTATTTCTTTCAATCAGGTTCGTATTTGGAGGACGTGTTGTGTTGAAGTTACATTCTTTGTTTGTCAACCGTTGTAAAGATAACAGGAAGTGTTCACTACCCAAATCGCTACCGTGAATGTAAGATGTTTAACAGGCATTCCCGGTATTAACTTGTAGATTTGCCTGCAAATATTTAGCGGCAGCGTGTCTATGAACTTGTGGAATCTCTTGCGAGTATGTAGCGACAGCGCCTTGTAACGGTTGTCACATATTTTTTTATTGTGTGCTTTTAACTGTTTCTGCCCCGTGCTTCCTTTTAGAGATTATGTCCCAGTAATTAACTGTCTGTGGGATATCTGTTTAAGAAGAATTGGGGGCAAACTACGCCTGTGGGTCCTTGCTAAATGTACCATGGTGTGACGTAAGGGGAACTGACTGTAAAAAGGCAAGGAGGCGCATATTTTGAATGAAAAGGGAGAAGACAGCGAAGGAGCGGAAAAGTGAGAAGGAAAACTGTTTAAATAAAGAGCTGGGAAGGTGAATGGAAAGAAGCAGCCAGCAGTAAAGCAAGAAAGACTACTTAATAAGGATGGTGGGGTGCACGTAGAAGGTGCAACAATAGGATTGTTAAACCTTGTGATAATGTTCCCGCACGGAGGGTTTATAGAGACGCACCGGGAGAAGTATAGAATAGGGAAGCCTGTGTGACTGTTCTACTGTTCTCCTTCCATAGTTCTGTGGCTCTGCATATTTGTATGCACCTCTCCAAAGTCAGTTTGTCTTCTCTCAGTAATCTTTGTCGCAAACAATTCGGTCACATATAAGGGAACTTTTAATCTCCCCGAAATTGCATGTGCCTGCTAACACTCTCAGATCTGTGACGTAGTTGTCTATATTTTCTCCCCTTGCCTGATTTCTTGAAAAAAAATTGAACCTCTCTACAGTTTCGTTTATTTTCAGGTTGTAATGTTCATCAAATTTACGTATCATCAAGCTCATGGTTAACTCATCAGGTCTTACATCACCGGTCAGCACCTGACACAATTCTCTGCTGCTCTCTCCAGTAAGATAACGGAATAATCTGACTTTAGTGTTTTCCTATGCCTCCAGCATTGCAAGTTCTATGTATAATCTAAACTCGTCCTTCCATGTTCTCCATTACATCGCCAGGTCTTTAGCATCGAGGCTTAATGTCAGCGGCAGTCTCAGACCCTCAATTTTCCTTTCGCCTTAGCGTCTCTGCGTTCCAAACTTTTAAGAGCAAACTGGCGTGACTTTTGAAGCAGTTCCGTCACCTGCGCTGCCACTATGTTTCCCTCTTGAGATTACTAAAAGGGACAGACTCACGCTTCCAGTTTATGTCTGTTTATTTCACAGTAGTTAAAGCCAGAACAGTCACACAGGCTTCCCTATTCTAAACTTCTCCCGGTGCGTGTCTCTAAACCCTCCGTGCGGGAACATTATCATAAGGCTTAGCAATCCTATTGTTACAGAAGGAGTGCCTGCTAACCTAAAAGGGATATTCGGACCTCACGGCTTTACTTGTCTGTTGTGGAGTGGGCGTCGGCCATGGATGGACGCTAACGGCGAGTCACCCGGGTGAGACAGACTTCATTTTTCAATAAAGGAACTGTCGCCGAGCCGGTGAGATCGCTTCTTTATATGTAAATTAAGTCAATTACGTGTGAAGCGTGGGGATGGGGGACGCAATATAGGCAGGGAATATGTGGGAGGCATGGTGATGGGGGACACAACTCCGCCTCACACGGCGCCAGAGCTGCAGGCTATGGCCATATATATGTACGTAAGTAGGATTCAGTTATGACCGTTACGTGTAGAATTTTGAAATGAAACCTGCTTAACTTTTGTAAGTAACCTGTAAGGAATGAGCCTGCCAAATTTCAGCCTTCTACCTACATGGGAAGTTGGAGAATTAGTGATGAGTGAGTCAGTGAGTCAGTGAGTGAGTCAGTCAGTCAGACAGTCATTTAGTCAGTCAGTCAGTCATTAAGGGCTTTGCCTTTTATTAGTATAGAAATATATATATATATATATGCCTGGAAGAAGGATGGACCGGGAGAGGGGCAATATCTTTCCCTGGGCGTAAGAGGGAACCCCCTCTGGATTCCATCAGGGCCATGGAGATGGGAAGCTCAACCCTGTGGGGACCCGTGGTCACCATTAGGGGGCACCTAGACGGTCCTAGAGCTCTGGAGGACAGCACTTCTGCCACACCAGGAAGTGCTGCTGGAAGACCATCACCAAGCACCTGGAGCACATCCGGGGCAGGATTAAAGGGGCCACCTCACTCCATTTGAAGAGCCGGAGTCGGGTGGAAGAGGACGGAGCTTACAAGAGAGGAGTGGAGGCGGCCTGAGAAAGAGAAAGGACTGAGTAGAGTGTGGTATTTTTGTGTACTGTGTTGGTGTTGTGTGGTCTGTAAATAAATGGTGCGTGTTTTGTACATTTGGAGTCCATGTCTGTTTGTGCCGAGGTTGATCTTTCACATGGCGTCCACTCTTCGAATGGAGTGTGGCGGCATCTTTTATCCTGCCCCAGATGTGCTCCAGGTACTCGGTGATGGTCTTTCGGCAGCACTTCCTAGTGTTGCGGAAGTGCTGCCCTTGTATCCAGAAGCACTCCAGGCATACACAGTTCCTGGTCTGGCAACACTTCCTGGTGTGGCAGAAGTGCTGTCTTCCAGGGCTCTAGGACTGTCCAGGCGCCCCCTGATAATGGCCACGGGTCCCCATAGGGTTGAGCTTCCCAGCTCCATTTCCATGGCACTGATGGAATCCAGGGAGGCTGCCCTCTTACGCCCAGGGAAAGGTAGTGCCCCTCTTCCGGTCTGTCGTTCTTCCAGGCATCCTGGTTGTCTGCTACAATATATATATATAGGCGGCACGGTGGCGCAGTGGTAGCGCTGCTGCCTCGCAGTTAGGAGACCCGGGTTCGCTTCCCAGGTCCTCCCTGCGTGGAGTTTGCATGTTCTCCCGTGTCTGCGTGGGTTTCCTCCGGGCACTCCGGTTTCCTCCCACAATCCAAAGACATGCAGGTTAGGTGGATTGGTGGTTCTAAATTGGCCCTAGTGTTTGTGTGTGTCCTGCGGTGGGTTGGCACCCTGCCCAGGATTGGTTCCTGCCTTGTGCCCTGTGTTGGCTGGGATTGGCTCCAGCAGACCCCCGTGACCCTGTATTCGGATTCAGCGGGTTAGAAAATGGATGGATATATATATATATACACATTTTTTTTTTTTCTTCCCTTGTGCTTCTGTACAGTTTTAATTTCTCCTTGAGGATAATTAAAGTACATCTAAGCCACCAAGATTTGTGGTTGAATCCAGAAACTTGGTCAATAAAAGTAACACAATGCCATCTTTATAGAGGTGGGATACAATGACCTAATACAACATGTGACCCTCGTGTTGTATGAGTTGTAATGGACTTAGTGACTGCAAACAATATGACCGCGTCCCTGCAAAAAATGCAAAAATGGCAGTAGCTGCTGTCAAAATCATGAAACAACATGGTGGTGGGGAAATGTCACAAAGATAAAGAGAAAAATTATTGCAAGTTCAGAACAGAAATTAAATTACAAGACATATGCATACTTCAAAACCCCAAAGTCATAACACTAGGATGTTTGTGGAAACATACATAATGGCAAGCAGTGTGGTGTAGTACTTAAGGCTTTGGACTTTAAATCCTGAGGTTGTCCTGACACAGTAAGCCAGTCACTTGACCTGCCTGTGCTCCAATTGGGAAAAAAACAAAAGAAATGTAAGCAATTGTATCATAAATATTTTAAACTGCCTTGGAAAAAGGCGTCAGCCAAATAAGTAATTGCATTTGATGAGAAACTCTTAGGAACATGGCTTTTTATAAGGAATGTGGAACTCAGTCATGGAGTGAAAGTTGAGAATGTATTGATTAACTGATGAAAACACTATGCCAGATTATACTGATGTGTATGTGTGGTGGAAATTATGAATTGTTATCTTAACACCAGCAAATGTCTGATGATTAGTGATGCATAATTATCAATATTATTACAGTGAAACAAACTGAAAATCAATAGACAGTCCATAGGTGATTTCATGAAATTCTTAATTCATCCAAGCAATAAAAAATCAGTGTGCCCATAGTTTAAGGTTTTCTTGTGCTCATAAAACCTATTAGATATTAGCTAAACAAATGGGCTTGATGGACTGAATAGTCTTCTCTCATTTGCCTAATTTCTTATGTTTTTTATTTTTATTTTTATTGATTTTAATCAGAAACAGAAAAGATTCCATAGAGTCAAGTCACCCTTAACGAATCAAATCAAAATTCAACCCCTGGCCAAGAGAAAGAGAGAAAAGCCAGCAACTGAAACTAGTCTGTGAAAAGAACAAGAAAGGGACAGCTTATTGTAAAATGTTATTGATTTGATCCTGCCATATTTTTTAAAAATGTTTTGAACAGATCCTCTAAGTGAGAATTTGATTTTTTTCTAATTTCAAGTAGTATAAAACATCAGTTACCCACTGACTTAAAATTGGTGGGTTGGGATTTTTCCAGTTGAGCAAGATACTGTAAGTTTACGAGCCAATAGTGAGGTAAAGGCAGTTACAGTTTGTTTGTCCTTCTGCACTCTAAGACTGGGAGTACACCAAACACAGCTCTTAGTGGATTAGGAGTGATTTTGACACTGAAACTGTCTGATCGGCATGCAAAGATTTTTGTCCAAAATATTGTTATTTTGGTGCACCCCCAGGACATGTGGCCCAGTGAAGTTGGAGCTAGATTGCAATGTTCACATGTTGGATCTTGCCCTGGAAACATTTTGGACAATTTTATATGTGATTAATGTGCCTTAACCTTCCTCCAGTTTTCCTCTACAGTTGAAGGTTACGTTGTTAGATCAGCTTGTAACTGTAAATGGGTCAGGAGTGAGTATGTAGTCTCTAGATGGTCTTGCAAGGCTTCTTCCTAACCTCACATGACCCTGGATGTTAATCAGTCAATACAGAAAGCATAGATAGCTGAAGATATTTATAATCTTGTAATGTAAACTAGTAATATATTAAAGTAAACCCCTGTCTAACATGACAGGTGTGAAAAAGTGACACCAGCATTCAAAGGTTCATGAGCTTTATTGGTGTTTCTTTTGAACTGGCACGTTGCAAACAGCTGTTGAATGAGCTAAAGAATGAGAGTCACACATATTTAAAAGTCAAAAAACTTTCAGGTACGGTATTTTTTAACAATCTACATGCTGTCCCTTTTTTGTTTTCCAGGGGGTGCAGGTGAGCGATTGCTTATGCCTGGGACTGGATTTCTCACATTGGGAGCAGCAGGCAGTTTAGCTTTCTGCCAGGTCGTGAGGAGCGAATACCCTGATATACCCTGCAAAGTGAATGAGGTTAGTCATTTTGATACTTATATTTCCATCTTCTTTTCAGTTTCAATGAGGAATATATTTGATACAAAGAGAACTCTAAATGCACTGTTCTTATATTATAGTGCATACAGCAAGTATATTCCTTTGTTTATATATTTATAGTGGAAGGTTGCTTAGTCTTCAAGATGTTTTCAGGGATGTAAGTGGCACCCAGGTGATCCACATGAGTGATCCATATGCTGCTCTAGGAAGAAAGATAGTGTCTCAGGGAAGTTTGTCCTACAGGGAAAGTGGTAGAATAGAAGTGGCTTACTTGAGACAGAAAAGGATAGAGGGGTATGGGAGAGCAAGTTGGCTGTATTTCCTCTCTTGAATAAGACAAAAAAGTTTAATGAGATTTCATGAGAAGGACTGGGAGATAGAGACAAGATCAAAATAAAGTACCAAAGACTAAATCAACCTGCAATCAAATCCTGAACACTATCTGAAAATCAAAGTTTAAAATACAAAGCCGAGTTTCAATAACCAGAAAACACGAAACAAATGAATTGCATGTAATGCTCTTTGAACCCAATCTTTGGTGAAATGGGATCATGCATGATAACGTAAATACTCTTGTGCTGATGATGTCACCGGTCATGGAAGAGGAGATACATCACCTTAACAATAGGTATGCTATAACTCTAAAATGGCAGAGCCTATATGAAAACAAAATAGTGTTGTGACATAATGTGAAAAAAATTCAGTTTTGAAATTTTACTGACTCAGAGTGAGATTGAATATATTTAATGAATAGGACTGGGGGATTTAAGTAGTCAAAACAAGCTGAGGTCAAAGCTAGAAATCAAATGATCCAAAGGACTAAAAAATTTGCAAACTAGAAATGAAAGACCATATACAGAAGAAAAGAACTGAAATATCAGGAGGACAGACAAAGCATTTTTCATGCACACATTTTATAGTTTATACTCATCAATCTTGTAGACTGAATAACTGTCCAATGCCGATCCAAATATGATTGCGCTGATGATGTTACAAGTGTTGCGGTTCTCAGAGAATTCTGTCATGCAATCACCATTTCAATACCAGATGCTGAAACTCCAGAACAACAGTGTCCAAAACAAAGTACAGATGGTGTCTTGGTATAATGGTAGTGATATTCAAGTTTTTTCTGTCGCTACCCCCCACTCTCCCTCAAATGGGAATCTAATGTAATATTTCATATCTTTGACCCTTAACCCCCTCAGGTAAACATATAATTTGTCCATATATATTCAAGGGAACATACAAAAAAAGTAATAAAATACCACAGACATTAACATAAATGGTAACTCCTGGAAATATAATAATATCAGAAATTAATTAAAATGGTAAAAAAAACACTACAAAGGATTAAAACTTTGTCCCAAAAGTCCATACATGTTCATATTATTAAAGAGTCTGTTCTTTGTAATCCAGAAAAGGTGCTCTTTAAAATTATGCACCTTCAAGGCACAACCCTTGTCCTTTTCATTGGGGTGCATTTTCATTTTGTACAGTAGGTGGTACTTTACTTTCGTGTTCTGGTAGCATGATGTTTTGGTGTGTCTACACCCTTTCTTTCTCATGCCTACACTGTTTTTAATATTTATAGCTTTGTGTCATCTGTCTCTCTCAAAAGATGTTATTCCCTCCATTTTGTTTGACTGCTGGTTCAAAGAAGAACAGATCTCAAGGGCCCTTTTTCTCCACTTCAAAAGTGGTCTCAATCTTAGTACACAATGTCTTCTAAAACTTTACTTTTCTTGCTGGCTCGTGCACCTGGTTTTCATTAACAGTTCATTTGCTCTGTCTCATGTAGTAAGTTACCCTCTGCAGTTTCTCCCCCATCCCATCTCCTGACAGTATGGTGTCATTAGTCCTTGTGATCTGTGAGCTTTTCTATCACCTGCATATCAGGACTACCAGTCATGGGCCTGCATTCGCTTTGGTCAATTTTTTTTGCTAAACTCATGTTTAAATAATCACAATGTCCTGATTTTGCAGGAAAAACAGATAACTAGTTACTAGAGTAAAGCAGGTGAAAGCAAAAGGGAAAACAAATGAAAATAAAAATAAAGTGAAGAGATTGAGAGGCAAAATACACAGTTAAATATCAGGCAATAAGTCGAAAACCAGGCAAGACTTGAAAAGTAATCACACAAGGAGTAAAAAATGTAGATAAGGTTTTTATCTGCAGATTGGTTAAGGTTAGAGCATAAGATTGACCTTTTATCCCATTTGCTGATTAATTCAATAGCCTATTGGAAGTACTTCTGGGTCGAACAGTACCCTCTGGCAGCACCCCCAGAACCCGACAAGACTGCCCTATGGGATTCCAGTTCCCTGCATGACTGTCCACACAGTTAGCGTTGCCCAGGGAGGCTGCCACCTAGTGTGTTGGGGGAGTATGTAGCCCTGCCAGGTTGTCACCCCCATCCTTCCATCCTACTGGCCTCATGGCTGGGTAAAGGTCTTCGGTCCATCCCTGCTGGGAAACCATCATGCACACCTGCATTTTGGCTTCTTTTATGAGTCTTTTGGCAGGACTGGCAGGGAACATCTTGCCCTTCTTTGTGTACACTCATTGTCAGGTAAGGGACCAAAACCAATGCCGTCTCAAAAAACAAGGCCCGCTCATGCGTTACTTATTGGTCCGGTGACGTCACAATCAAGGTGCTATGTTTCCAAACAGTGCCAGCTGAACTTTCCGTCAAAGATCGTCGTTGAAGTTGTAAAGAAAGTTAATGGCGTTTTAGTTTTTGATATAAAGTTATTGCAGTCGTAAAGGTTATAAGTTCAGATGTCTGCGGTGCAGTGCAAGCTAATATTTTGATGTGTTTTGTTTATTTTAATGGAGAAACACTGCACCGCGTGCCGGGTAACATCGATAATGCTGCAAATGTTTAAATGTTTAAACTAGGGAATGGGGGGGCAGGGAGTTTAGGACAGGCCAGATTTAGATCTATACATGGAAGAACAAACAATGGTGTAGAAATAAAAATGCATAGTAATGTAAATTTTAAGCAAACACGTAAAGATAGAAGGATTAACACATTAAAAATAGCTTGCCTTAATGCTAGAAGTATCAAAAATAAGGTAAGTGAGTTGGAGTTGTATGTAGCAGAGCACAATTATGATATTATAGCAATAACGGAAACCTGGCTAAATAACAAAGATGGGGATGAGTGTAACATAGAGGGATACACATTTTTTAGGAAGGATAGACAGAACAGAAAAGGAGGTGGGGTTGCTGTTTATGCCAAACAGGAATTAAATGTAAGTCATCTTCAGTTGGATGATGAGCCCCATCTTAGTGAGGACATGTGGCTTCGCCTGGAAAATATTAGGGAAAAAGGTCTCATTTTAGGAGTGTGTTATAGACCACCCAATTCAGACAGTAATTTCAACACACATCTTTTTAGTAATATCAAAAAGGCAAGTTTACAGGGGATATTATAGTCATGGGGGACTTTAATTATCCAAATATTAACTGGGATAACCTTACAGATGGAGGAGCACAAGAGCAGGAGTTTTTAGAAGTAATCGGCGACTGTTTTTAACACAGCATGTTAAAGCACCAACAAGGGGTGAAGCCTATCTGGATTTAGTATTCTGTAATAATCAGGATAGAATTGAGGGTGTAGAGGTGATTGAACCACTAGGGTCAAGTGACCATAATGTAATACAATTCTCAGTATTTTGTAAGAGTACAGATGCAAAGACTAAAATTGTTAAGTTGAACTTTAGTAGGGCTAATTTTGAGCAGATGCGACAAAGTCTAAGTAGGATAGACTGGGATAAGCTTTTAAATGTGGAGACAGTCGAGGAGCAGTGGAACAGGTTTAAAAATGTTTTACATGTAATGCAGGACAGATACATACCTAAATTTGGAAGTAATAGGAAACTAAAAAAATCTCCACGATGGATTAATAAAGATTTAAAAAGAAGTTGCAAAGGAAAAACTGCTGTATAAGGCATATAAGACTAATGACTGCAAAGAGAACCGTAGCGTATGAGAACATGAGGGCAACCATTAAGAAGGATATCAGAGAGGCTAAAAGACAGTTGGAGAGGAATATAGCAGATAAGGCGAAAGAAGACCCCAAGAGATTCTTTCAGTATTTTAGTAGTAAAAGAACAGTTAAGGAGGAGGTCAAGTTCATCAGGAATAGTAAAGGGAATTAAAAGATACAGACAATGAAATAGCAGATGCCCTAAACTTACATTTTTCTGAGGTGTTTACAAGTGAGCAAGTGGATAACCTGCCAGAGGTAAACACAACTACTAAGGAGGTACTGAGGGATTTGGAAATTGTAGAGGGAGAAGTGCTGCTCAGATTAAATAAGATGAAATCAAACAAATCACCAGGCCCAGATAATATTTATCCTCGTGTTCTTAAGGAGGCTAGTGAGTACATATATAAACCCTTGACACGTATTTTTAGGAAGTCACTGTGCACTGGAGAGATTCCAAAGGACTGGAAAATGGCAAATATCATCCCATTATATAAAAAGGGTGACAGGGCAGATCCAAGCAACTATAGGCCAGTAAGCTTAACAAGCATCACAGGAAAATTAATGGAAGGAATTATTAAGGATAAGATTGAGCAACACATGACAAGGACAGGAGTTATTCTGAACAGTCAGCATGGGTTCAGAAGGGGGAGGTCGTGTTTTACTAACATGTTGGAATTCTATGAGGAGGCAACAAAAGGATACGATCAAAGTGGAGCTTATGATATTATTTATCTGGACTTTCAGAAAGCATTTGATAAGGTGCCACATGAGAGGTTGGGCATCAAGTTAAAAGAAGTGGGAATTCAGGGTGATGTTTTTAGATGGGTGCAGAATTGGCTCAGACACAGGAAGCAGAGGGTGATGGTGCGAGGAACCTCATCAGAACTGGCTGATGTTAAGAGTGGTGTTCCACAGGGGTCAGTGCTAGGGCCGCTGCTATTTTTAATATATATAAATGATTTAGATAGGAATATAAGTAACAAGCTGGTTAAGTTTGCAGATGATACCAAGATAGGTGGATTAGCAGATAATTTGGAATCCGTTATATCATTACAGAAGGACTTGGATAGCATACAGGCTTGGGCAGATTTGTGGCAGATGAAATTTAATGTCAGTAAATGTAAAGTATTACACATAGGAAGTAAAAATATTAGGTTTGAATACACAATGGGCGGTCGAAAAATCGAGAGTACACCTTATGAGAAGGATTTAGGAGTCATAGTGGACTCCAAGCTATCAACTTCCAAACAGTGTTCAGAAGCCATTAAGAAGGCTAACAGAATGTTAGGTTATATAGCACGATCTGTGGAGTACAAGTCCAAGGAGGTTATGCTCAACCTTTATAATGCACTGGTGAGGCCTCATCTTGAGTACTGTGTGCAGTTTTGGTCTCCAGGCTACAAAAAGGACATAGCAGCACTAGAAAAGGTCCAGAGAAGAGCGACTAGGCTGATTCCAGGTCTACAGGGGTTGAATTATGAGGAAAGATTAAAAGAGCTGGGCCTTTACAGTTTAAGCAAAAGAAGATTAAGAGGTGACATGATTGAAGTGTTTAAAATTATGAAGGGAATTAGTACAGTGGATCGAGACTTGTATTTTAAAATGAGCTCATCAAGAACACGGGGACACAGTTGGAAACTTGTTAAGGGTAAATTTCGCACAAACATTAGGAAGTTTTTCTTTACACAAAGAACGATAGACACTTGGAATAAGTTACCAAGTAGTGTGGTAGACAGTAAGACGTTAGGGACTTTCAAAACTCGACTTGATGTTTTCTTGGAGGAAGCAAGTGGATAGGACTGGCGAGCTTTGTTGGGCTGAATGGCCTGTTCTCGTCTAGATTGTTCTAATTGTGTTAAATGGAGGTTAGGGCATGTAAAATCACTTATATTTGTTGCTGGTTATGTAGTGTTTAAAATGGTTACAGGCGCAGTTCAGTCACTTCAGTGTGACATGTGCAGAAATGAGCTAGTCATGGATAAGTCTTAGAATTTTCACAGGAATATAATTACCTGCTTGATTCAGACAGGGGTGGTCTGAAATGGCCCTCAGATTTGTTGGTTGAATGTGTTACACAAATGTTTTTGATTTTCCAGTCAATTGTTACTAATGCTGAATATGAGTCAAATTTTTTATTGTTAAAAAATAAAAAATCTGCATTAATCTCACTGTTTAACGAAAGCCTGAACAGATGTGGACTGCAAGTTGGTAATTGTGTTTCTGGGAAGAGTATCTGTGACTTACTGAAGTTGTCCATGTCTACAGTGGCCAACATCTATTTAAATAAGTATTGCAAGCGCGCTGCAGATAAACGTGGTACTTTTAAGGAAAAAGCTAACCTCAAACGTAAACTGGCTACATTGACAAAAAAGAGGTAACTTAATAAGCCAGTTATTTTGATATAACGTTCTGCTTCCGTACAGATTAATATCAGCACATTTGTTAATTTTGCTTATTTTATGATGGTATGAACAAAATCATCATTTATCATTAGTCATTTCAAAATAATGGCTGTTTGTATTTTATCTGTTGTTGCTTGTTATTTTTTAGATTTAACTGCATTAACAAAGTGTTAAATGTAGCTTTTCTTGTGATTATTAACAAGTAAATCTGCATTATTTTTCACGTTACTTCTGTTTAATCCAGGAATATGTGATTTCCTGAGATGCATGTAAATATTCATTTTTCATATGGTGCCAACCACTCGTCGCTGTGATTTTCTATTTTTTTTTCTTACTTTATCATAGTCATTTTCATATATGAACATTCAGTATTGCATTGTTTTATTCAATACAGTATTCAGTGTTACTCTTAGGTTAATCTCATGTTTAAGGCATTAATTGCATTAATGTTGAGTTGCTGATATCTATATAATGGTCACTGTTAAGTATGTCAAATATGTGATTCAAACGTTATGTGTGACTTTTATATAAAAATAAATGAAATGCATAACGCAACTGACTTGCCTTTGTTATTTCACGCATTGCATTAATTAATTTTACACGGGAATAATTTATTTACACGCGTACAACGCGACAGGTTCTCTATATGCGTCTGTTGCTGCTGTAGCACCTCGAATGTGATGTCACCACAGGCATGAGCGGGCCTTGTTTTTTGAGACGGCATTGCCAAAACCCATCCTGATTGGGACACCAGCACATACGTGTCATCCATCACAATCCATTATTCTGTTAAAATCAGATAATTTAACAAGTAATAAGATAATTAAGACAAATTGCTTTCAGTTTAAAAACAATATTTTCTTCAGATTACATACTCTTGCTTTTCCTAGTTTGCTATTACAGTTTAACTTATATGTTTGCCCATATGAAACAACTGACATTTAACAGTTACCTGCAAATTTATTAATAATACATGCAATAATAACAGAACTATAATAATAAATTGTAACAATATAGGCACTTTTTAGGAAAGCTTTGTGAGGCATAGATTTCTGAGTCTAGAAAACATGTACCGAAAATAAGATACAGTATACGTAGCAATATTTCAGCATTATATGATGAAACTCTATTAAGTTATGGCACAGACACCTAAGAGCATATTATATACAATAAAATAAAAATGCATAACAAGGCAAGGGCATGCAATTAATATAAAACCTTTCCTGTTAGCAGCACGTCTTTAAATATTTTTAATATTGTAGGAGAATTAAACAAGTTTAACATTAAATCACCAGATACATCTCTGTTGTTTAATTTTCCATAGAAACCAAAAACAAATAGCTAATGAACAAAATACCCTTTGTCTAATTGTTGGGAAGAGGAGTGCCTTCACACACTCTCAGACACCCATAATGTCAGGATTTGAATCCACACCTAGCTAGGCACAATGCCAGTCTGATTTCTGCATTTTAAATCCAAAGTTATTAGTCTGAAAGATTCTGGGAGAGAGAAGGTGTTCGTATTTCTTTAGGTATTGAATTCAGTAGCTGCAGCTGTCAGAGTGTATAAAGTAGAGTGCTTGCTGAACTTGGAATTTACACTGCAGAGCTATTTGTGACATCAGCCAGAATTTAGAACAAATATCTGTTCCTAATCCAAAATCTTTCTGTTACAGTATTTTACAGTATGTGGTTGTTTCATTTATATACAGTATATATATATATATATATATGACTTTATGAAGGTCAAGAGCTTACTGAAAAGCCAAGTCAAAGTGATAAATGCATGATTGCTTCTTTTGTGTGTGTATATATAGTTACATATACTGTATATAGGTTTATGGGGTCATTATTGTCACTTGTATAGAGTACAGTGAAATTCTTACTCGCATGTACTAATAAACATGCAACACGTTGCCACTCTCCAGCACCATGATTAGTAAGCATCTTACACTGAAATGCCTGTCTTCCTTATCCAGTGGTTTAAGTATAATAAAATAAGAGACAGTACTCTGAAATTTTTGGTTTCTTTAGGTAATGGCTGGTGGGGTCTCCCCGGTACATATGTAAGGTACAAGATACATTAAATGGATTTTAGTCTTAGAGACTGTCCGCCTTGTACATATTTCAGCCTGGAGAAGGATAGATTATAGGTCAGAGACATGGTTGGAGGAATGGGGTCCCCCTCGTTACAATTCCCAGAAGACAAGAGATGGTTAACATGTGTGACATTGTAGTAAAAAGGTTGTGAGTATACAATTCCTGCAGAAAAATTGTCTTCTGATTCTTTTGTGGCTTTGGGTCAGCTAGAATTATTCCTGTCAGAGTTTCCTGCAGTTTCCAGATTTCCCTTGATGATGTAGGAAACTAAAACCTTAGTTTTCCTTATAATTTCTCTGAAGGAAAGATCTATAAATTTGTTTGTTGTAATGGTCCGTCTATGTTTCATTGCTTATTGCCCCTTTCTCACAATTTTGATAGCAATATACAGCTTAATTTAGTCCAAATAATATTTCACAGGGTTTAGCAACATAGCTTTTCGCAGTACTGCTTTTATATGGATAGAGGCTTTGTAAGTAATCAGCAAATGTTGGGATACCTGCAGGAACTGTTTACATCCCTTTTAAGGCTTAGTTCACTTCCATTGCTGTAGAAATGCTGTAAGCTGTTAACTTGAATCCTGAAAATTTTTTTTTTGCATGAATCTTTCAATTACACTATTTTTCAATAAAAACTGGAAAAATGTGGGTGTTATAAGTCTTTTGACCAGTAGTCTATACAGTTGTGCTCATAAGTTTACATACCCTGGCAGAATTTGTAAGATGTGTAGCATACTTTAAATAGATGACCAATCAGGCAAAAGACATTTCATTTAGCTTTAATGGAATCCAAATGAAACATAAAGCATCACAGAATAACACAACCATTAAACAAAACATGGTAAATAATAAGGAAAATAATGAGATGGTCCTTATTCAAAAGTTTGCATGCCTTTAGTTCTTATTGTTTATTGCCCCCTTTAGCATCAATGACGGCATGCAGTCTTTTGTGGTAGTTGTGGATTAGGCCTTTGATTTTCTCAGGTGATAGAGCTGCCCATTTTTGGCAAAAAAGCCTCCAGGTCCTACGAATCCTTGGGTTGCCTTGTATAAACTGCATGCTTTTAGGTCTCCCCAATGAAATTGAGGTCAAGAGACTGTGATGGTCACTCCAGCACCTTCACTTTTTTCTGCTATAGCACTGAAGGATCAACTTAGCCTTGTGTTTTGGATTATTGTCATGTTGGAAGATCCAAGAGTGTCCTATGCACAGCTTCCAGACTGATGAATGCAAGTTGCCCTCCAATATTTTTCGGTAACATACTGCATTCATCTTGTTATCAATTTTCACTATGTTATCTGTACCACTGTAGCTTACACAACCCCAGAACATCAGAGATCGACCTCCATGCTTCACAGTGGGAATGGCGTACTTTTTGTTATGGGCCTTGTTGCATCCTCTCTAAACATAGCGTTTATGGTTGTGACCATAAAGTTCAATTTTGGTCTCATCATTCCAAAGGACTTTGTTCCAGAAGTTCTGAGACTTTTCTAAATGCTGTTTGGCATATTTTACATGGGCTATTTTGTGGCATTAGCATAGTAAAGGCTTTTTTTTCTTGTAACTTAACTGTGCAGCCCATTTTTGTTCAAGTTCCTCATTATTATGCATCTTGAAACAGCAACACCACTTGTTTGCAGAGAAGCCTGTATGTCAGCCGAAGTGCATTGTGGGTTTTTCTTGGTAGCTTGACAAATGATCCTTCCATTTGCGCCTGAAATCCTCGGCTGATTTACCTGACCATGACCTGGTAACATCAGAACCCCCTACTTTCCACTTTTCTTAACAGAGTTTGAATGCTACTGACAGGCATTTTCAGATCTCCGGATATCTTTTTTATATCCTTATCCTGCTCTTTTGACAGTTATTTTGCTTTCTCCATGGCTTGGTATCCAGCAAAGTCAGTGCAGCTCTGCATGAATTTAACTTGCCTGTTTATACACAGACATTGATTATAATCAAAGAAGTTACAGGTATGGACACTGTCCCTTAATTACCCTTAATTTGAACCTGTGTGTGTCAACTTGTGTGTATTTTATCAGCCCCAACATATGTAAACATTTAATCAAGCCCGTTTGGGTGATTTCAGATGTCATTATGATTTAACAAGGGCACACATAATTATGTGATAATCAATTGCCTTGCCTGAGAACACTCACCAATTAAATGGAAATCTTTCTGCACAATTAGTTATATTTTCTAAATTTTTCACAAATTCTACCAGGGTATGTAAACTTATCTTGATCAATCAGAGGTATTTTGGTGGTGCAAGTGGGGTCTACACAATATTATGGAGGTGGTTTCAATGTTGTGTCTAGCTGGTATATATAATATATATTTTATAATAATAGTTGATATATATATATGTGTGCATACAGTATATGACTATATACAATCATATATACGCAATCCATCCATCCATCCATTTTCCAACCCGCTGAATCTGAACACAGGGTCACGGGGGTCTGCTGGAGCCAATCCCAGCCAACACAGGGCAAAAGGCAGGAACCAATCCTGGGCAGGGTGCCAACCCACCACAGGACACACACAAACACCAAGCACACACTAGGGCCAATTTAGAATCGCCAATCCACCTAACCTGCATGTCTTTGGACGGAAACCGGAGCGCCCGGGGGAAACCCAAACAGACACGGGGAGAACATGCAAACTCCATGCAGGGAGGACCCGGGAAGCAAACCTGGGTCTCCTAACTGCAAGGCAGCAGCGCTACCCACTGCGCCACTGTGCTGCCCAATGTTGTATTCATTTTCTTTATTGTCTGTTTTTGGTATTGTAAGACTGTCACTAATTTTTGGGAGAAATGCAAGTAACAATTGTATTGTATTATGTGCACATGACATTGTACATGAACTTAAACATAGACTTGAACTTTAAGGTACAGGTAGTAAATTTTTGCTTAATCGGGACTAAAAATCCAAGAAGTGGAAAACTATTAAAGATTTTTAAGAAGCAAACTCCACCTTCACACAATATTAGGATGCTGTGTTTATGCTGCTAATGTCAGTTACAACAATAACTTGTTGTTTTTTTCATTTTTTTAGATCAAGATAAACATGGGAGTGGCCATGCCAGAAAGGATGGGCCCAGGGTACATCAGCCATCTGGATGTTGGAGAGGCTGTCGCTTCAGTGGTGGAGCGGAGGAACAGTTCCCACAAAGTGTTCTGTGTTAGCTCTCCTGCTGACCTCAAAACAATCATTCTGGAAGGAAAAGTCTAAAGATTCCATGGAAGACTATGCCTTGAAGAACAAGTAGTAAAAGCACTTATGTAAACACATACACCTTACCTTTTAGAGCAGTTAGAATAGAACTGTAGTGAGCAACAGTAATCTTCAGCATTACTAGATGACCCGCTATACAGTATGTTCACCTTCTGTATCAACTTTTAGTCGCATTTTACTTTAATATACACATACCTGGTCTAGTTGGAAGGGTACATGTTTATTCATTAGATGCAATTTAGAATGAGATGCTTACCTGAACTCTCAGAGCTAATGGCCAAATAAGGGGTGGTCTGAAAATTTCAGTGGAAGTGATTATTTAATGTAAGCCCAAAATACGGTCAAAACCACAAAGACTGAAAAATGGTTGACAGTATCTTGATTTTGTAGGAAGCTGCTGTCTGCTGTAAGATACTAGATATTTAAACAAATTAATAAATGATACGGCCTTCTAAACAAATAAGACCAAGATGGTCTAAAGAAGAACGTTTCACATGATATGTATTAATTGCCAGTGTTTAAACCACCATAATGTTTGGGTTACATGAGAAAACACTACCTCACGTGTATTGAGAATAAAAAAACGTGTTTATGCAATCTTCAAAATCAGGCAAAGAATCAATTCTATAGGCAGAACCAACTGACACACTTAAACAGAATTCAAGTAATATATATCTCAAGCACACGTCATTCTCCGATCATTTCAATATCTGTTTCCCTAAATAGTTTTGAATGAAGCACAAGAAGAATTTTGGTTTATTTTAAAAGTGCCAAAATAGTAGCATTTAAAATGAGATTTGGAAGTGCTGGGTGGTCTTCTGGTAAAGAAAATGTGAACAAATCCAATGTAAAAGGGGTAGCAAAATCTTAGTATTCAGTTCTATTCTAACATTTATGTGAAATCAAAAGAAGAACAGTGTTTGCATTGTATGAGTTTCACCCTAATGCTCCTGATACTTTAGAGTAGTGTGTCTGTTGCCTGCTTTTTACACTCCAAACAATCTTGATCTTTCTTGCATGTTATATTAGTCTGAAAGCGACTTTTAACTGGATGCTGTGTGATGTGCGACTATTCACATTGGGCTTAACCTGCGTACAAACAAATGATGGTAATGGTGCATGCTCACAGTCAGAAACATTACTTTTTCCTCCAATTTTATTTTCCTGGTTGTGCATGCAGTGCAGTAGCAAGGAACATGCTTAGAAACTGCATGGAATGCGTAATATGTTAAATTTTATTATCAAACAATTCTATTTTTAAAAGCACTTTCACATAAACAAAACAAGCATATTCTTTCTTTTTTATGCAATATCAGCGTATTATGTGTATTTAATTATTATATATTTATTAGTGAGATTCCATGCTGCCAAACTTTACAGGTCATAATGTTACCGTACACCCCATTGCTTGATAAGATCTCATCAAGGCCTCTATTCTTCCATTTTCTAATTCTCATTGTTCCACAAATGGACGACAGTGAACCTGTTAAACTTTGACTAAATCATCACAGGACAAACAGACATACATGCCAGCACTCACTCATATTGGACCACAAATCATCCATCCATCCATCCATTATCCAACCCGCTATATTCCAACACAGGGTCACGAGGGTCTGCTGGAGCCAATCACAGCCATCAAGGGTGCAAGGCAGGAAACAAACCCTGGGCAGGGCGCCAGCCCACTGCAGGGCACACACACACACACACACCAAGCACACACTATGGACAATTTAGACTCGTCAATGCACCTAACCTGCATGTCTTTGGACTGTGGGAGAAAACCAGAGTACCCGGAGGAAACCCACACAGACACGGGGAGAACATGCAAACTCCATGCAGGGTGGACCCGGGCAGTGAAACCACAAATCATCATATCTTATATCTTTATGATGAGACAGGAGGCATATTGTAAGAACCAGGAGAGAACCAGCGTAGACATGCACAGAATACGTAAAGTCCATACTGATTCTGATGGGGTTGGACGCTAATGTTTTCCACTCTCCAGGATTTGCTGTACAGCAAAATTTCATCCATGTCATCTCTTTCATTTCTGTAATGCGAATTGACAAAGAGGTTCCAGAATTAAAGAAGGTAAAAGTGAAGGGGAGTCCAGTAAATATTGAAAACACCACTCGTAATCAACCTGTAACGTCTCCTTCTGCAGTACACTCATTGGAAAGCCAACTTAAGAGCTATGACTCTAATATTTCACTTTTAGAAAACTTTAGGCTGAAACAGCTCAAAAAGCAAGTTACATTTAAAAATATTTTGCACTGTGTTGCTTTGCATCCCCACAACATTCATTCTTTCTTATTAGTAATAGTAGTCCACTTTTTGGTGTGAATTCTAAAGTTAAACTAACGAGACTTCTACAGTGTCCAACCCGCTAGATCCTAACACAGGGTCATGGGGGTCTGCTGGAGTCAATCCCAGCCAACACAGGGTGCAAGGCAGGAAACAAACCCCAGGCAGGGTGCCAGCCCACTGCAGGACACACACCCGCATACCAGGGACAATTTAGGATCGCCAAATGCACCTAACCACTGTCCTTTCCTCCTCTTCTTGTTTTTTTCTGCTTTTTGCTTCCAGAGATGTCTGTCCCCTTCATGATTTATGAAAATGGTGCTGATTACATTTAACATTACTAAAAAAAAAAATACCATTCATCATAGGCACTCTGTGCTGCCCACAGTGACAATGTTTCCGCAGAAAAATCAGAAGTGACCACTTCATTTCATTGTATGAATTCCAATTGATAATCAAGGTAGTTTGTGAATGCTATGAAACATATGTGAAAAAACTGGATTGTCTTTCTCTTTTCTGAATTGCCCATTGATGATGTTCTTCAAATGATTTGTTGCACGTAGCATTCTGTGTTTTTTTCTTTCAAGGATGTCTACTTGCTAGGAGTCAGTCTTGTAAAATGAGAAGAAAGAGGGCAATGCTTTGTCTTGAGCCTGGCATTCAATGTCCTCTTATGAAAATGAGAAAGCACTAAATATGCATAAAACCACTTTCCTTCCAGCGCACCAATTTTGATGAATTTTCGTACGCTTAATCTTTGCAGAGATTTGTCTGGAAATGTTAGTTTTCACTGAGATATACAGTACACTGTATAACTTTATGAAATTTCAAAAACTCTCAGTGAATGGAAAGGCATCTGGCCATAAAAACATACCAAAACCTATAAAACATGAACCACATAAGAAGTGGGAAAGTATAAAAATGAAGAAGATGGAGAAGAAGTACAGAGAAATGTTCCATGCAACATCAATTACTACTTAACTTCCTCTTTTCTAATTCACCTCGTGCCTGAATTACTTGCATACTGTATGTCCGTCTTTTACGTGTTTGATAGCCACTCCTGACGAGAAAACGAAATTGAAATGTCAGCAGAGCCACCTCACCTGTTTACACGGACTTAAACCGAGATTTTAACTCTCCATCAGGTGCTAATTTCAAATATATTATGCTTAAGAAATATGAACTACAACCAGCAAGTAGAGTCTCCATAACTAACAGCTAAAAGTAGGCCATCGATTCATGCGATTTTTACATCTATGAAAGCTTTTTCAGTTACCACAATCTATCTGGACCCCAGTGTTAAACTACAGAATATAGTAAAATGCTATTGGAATATTTTTATATACAGTACTAATACGTGGTTTGTCATGTGGTGAGTGTGGCAATGCGTGGTAATTAGTCCATACTCCCACTAATACATATAATTACATTTTATTCTGTTATTTCTGAATATATCTTTTGATGAAGTAAATTAACAAAAAATAAAAGTACTCCAAGTTATAAAACAGTTAAATAAGTCCGTTAAATGCACTGGAATCTCACACCAGGCATACTTTGTTTCTGCATTCATTCACCATTGCCTGGTCATTTTGGATTGTAATTTTAAAAATTTTGGATTTTCTCTTTGACATTTGTTTTAATGATGTTTGTTCTGAAACTCATCTATTCAATGCATTTCAATCTGTTGTTCCTGAGGCATGTCTGAATTTTGATTCACACCCTGGTAATTCGGAGCAGAGTCCAATCGTGGCAAAGAGCACAACTTGAGGTGATGAGTTTCCTATTGGTGACTCTCCCAGATGTTTGGATGGGGCAGGTTTTCAGGATTTAAGGCAGCTACAACATCTTGTATGTGTGTCAATGGAACCAAGTAAATGGTAACAGAGGAAAAGAATTCAGAAAGTAATACAGCAGATGAAATATAGAGATCAATCAAAATATTTTTTTCACTGGATAACAAAATCTTACAATAATCAGTGAGGCAAAGATGTATTATATTAAGCTGATTAAAACATGAAACTGTATCTTCTATGAGAAATGATGTAACAGCATCAATGATTTAAAAAAAATATTGTCATTAGGAACAGACCTATTTTCTATTTCTGTAACAGCATTAAAAATGTTCATTTGAAGACCAATAATAGAAAACCAATCTAGTGGCCTTGCTGTTACAACGCTATTTTTGTTTCATTTAATTGCCACTGTCTTGTCACTTGACCTCTACTTTGGTTCAGTGTAAAATTTTGCATATAAAATGAATCTGAAAGGAAGCTCAGTATTGTTGATTTCATGCAAAATATTCCTAAAGGCATTTTTTATACTGTGTGAAATTGTTACTGTCATTTACATCTGAAATGCCTCATGTGACATCAGAGTTTCTGGAGCTGCCATTTGTGAGGAGTCATTCGGTTTATAAGCAGTTTGGGTGAAAATGTTGTTAAGAATGTGAAAGTGTTGTTTATTTGCAACTTGATCAAAGCAAAAAGCAATTTAGATGCGCTTTGTTATTTTCATTAAAAAAAAACCAAAGGAAATGCATTCAGTTTGTACCAGAGTTGGAGCGCATGTGTTGCTGGGAAGATCTTCATATTTGCTATTTTGCTATTTTTTTTTCCTGATCGTTCTACAGAATAAATCTCATTGAGTTTGCGGCGCATTTATGGTAAACCACAGATTCAATTTAGAAACACATAAATGAATAAAACATAAATAAACAAGTACTTGAAGAGAAAGTGATACAGTTTCAAAACATGTTGATACTGGTATAATTTTTAAAATGTAAAAATATACATCTGGGTGGAGCTGCAGTGCACAAATTCCTTTTGAACTAAGATGAGTCAATTCTGATGCTGGACCACATGTGGGTTCCCGCTACTTGTTATAATTTATTCTTTCTTGTGATTTTATTATAGAGGGCAGACCATTCAGTTGTAATTCCTCCTAAGTCTGTTTAAGTATGCTTTGCATTGCCATATGTGCAAGTGTGGAAGAGACGACTAGCAGATGCACTTCACTGATTTCTGGTGGTGACCCCAATGTCTGCTTTTATTTGTATTCAGTGAAAAAGCATTTGCTTGGTGTTGACAACAAAATAAAGGCTTGGTTGTTAATGTTATGATTTTGTTCAACACCCACAATACTTAGAAACACATTTCATTGCTATTATAGGCTTTCTCTCTGCTGTACCTTCATCAGAAAATGATTGTCTCAGTTTATGTTATTGTTTTTTTTGTCTGTTAGCTTGTTTTAATAAATTTTGTTTGAATTGAAACTAACACTATGTGCCTTTTTATTAAAACCAGAAGTTCACAATGTAAAGATGTTTAGAAAATTGGAGCTGAGAATGCAGCAAGAGAAGATCCATCCTGTGAGAGCACACTATGTATGATGAACTGGCTTTCTGTCCAGAGCTGGCAGCCCTGGCACCACCAGTCTATAGGGAAAGCCTGTTATCCCTAACCATGATATGGATGGATATCTGTCTGCCCCTGGTTTCTGAAGATGCAGTCATTATACGGTATAGGGCTAGACTTCTTTCATAAAGTTTAATGTATTGTCAATTATACCATTTTTACATTAAATATATAATTCACTATTTGGTGTTGAAGTGAATTCACATGTGACCTGTGACCACCAATGGACTTGCATCCCAGTCCACTTCTGTCCTAACCATTAATCCATCAATTACCAGATTAATTTAATTGAGTTCAGGATAATGGGGGTACCGAAAAGGCTGCCATTCCACCCATACCCACACTCATTCATTTTAGCCCACATTTACTTTACATGTATGTCTTTGGACTGTTGGTGAAAAACTGCCATACCTGATGAAAAATTCACGTAGAAACAGACAGAACTTGCAAACAACATGAACAGGATTCAAAGCTAGTCTATTAGTGCAGTGAAGCAGCACCCCAAACCATAGGTCCACCATATCACTCATTCCCATGGGTCTCTAATGGAAAAAGCTCTTTCAGAAAATGAATACTCTATATGGATTGTGGCAGATGACCAGTGATCTAGCCCTGCCAGGATGGCTAGAGGAAGGATGGACCGGGAGAGTAGCATTACTCTTCCCTGGGCACCTGGATGGTACTAGAGCCCTGGAGGACAGTGCTTCTGCCACACCAGGAAGTGCTGATGGACCAGGGATGGTGTACACCCAGAATGCTTCTGGGTGCAGGGGCTGCACTTCCACCACACTGGGGAGTGCTGCCGGAAGTTTGTCATCGGGCACCTGGAGCACATCCGGGGCATTATAAAAGTGGCCGCCTCACTCTTTTCGGGGAGCCAGAGTTGGGTGGAAGAGGACGGAGCTTGCGAGAGAGGAGAGGAGGTGGCCGAAGGACCAAGGACTGAGCAATCATGTAAATAGTGTAAATAGTGTGGAATAAACGTGTGTGTTGTGGACATTTTGGTGTCGTTTCTGTCTGTGGCTGCACAGGATGCATATCTGATACCGTATTACTGAATGACAGACTAAAATGGCTATGATGCTTAGCATTGCTGCCTCACAGTCCCAGGTGGCTGCTCTCTTTACCAGTCACTGTCACTTCCCATGCCCACTAGAGTTTCCTCCAACATCCCAAAGACATGAATTGTAAGGTAATTCTCTAATTGAAACTGGCTCTGCATAGATGAGAGTAGATGCATATGTGATTGTGCCCTACAATAAGATGGCATCGCAATTTATTGTTTCCTGCCTTGTGTCCAACAGTACTGCGTTAGGCCTCTGCTCCTCAAACTCCTGCAATGGAAACGTTGGACTCAGTAAGTAATTGTGATGGGCTAGTAGACTGTATTTGGGTCACAGAATGCCAAGAAAATTATTAATGTATGCATCCAACTACTTATCAAACTCATATAATCCAATTCAGGGTCTTGGGAAGATATCCTGTATTCCTGCGCAAGCTAGAAATCAAACGTAGATGGGGTGCTAGACATATTTACACATAAACTGAAACAGGGCCAGCTTAAAGTCACAAACTAACATCCTTATTTTGGGATGTGGGAGGAAAACTGGAGATCCTTTAGAAAATCAAACAAAGACACAGGGAAAACGCCACACAAATGTGTCTTGGATTTGAATCAGTTCTCCTGAAGCTGAAAGGTAATAAACTATGAAGATATCATAAATTATCATATACATACATTAAACTAACTTTACATAAAAAATGGGTTCTCCACCTAAAGATACAATGCAGTATAATTATTGAAAACTTTACACTACAGTCTAATGAATGATTAAAGTAAACTTGCAATAGAAACCATCCATGTCGAGAGTCCTCTTTTTTCTAGTCAGTATTTGTTGGCTTTTGGGACTTGTCCTGATGGGATGATAGATGGATTCTTGCTTCCTTCCTTTTGCTAAAGTCATAAATAGCAGAATGAGAGGTAAATAAGCAGCAGAAGGCAGTGCTTACTTCCCCTTGACTCTTTTGATATGCTGAATGTGAAAGTCATGCTGTTCCGATTAAGGCTTTTGCGGAAAGAGGCGACATCCACAGAGAGAGAGCATTGCGTGCTAACTGCCTTCTCAAGGTACCACAGAGCTGAGTCAGTCTGGGTCCGATCCAAACCATTGAGGCGTGTGGCTTTCACAGCATGCTGGCTCACAGTGTGTCTTCATATGCAAAAAAAAAAAAAAGAAAAAAGAAAAGGTCTCCCAAGTTCAGCACATTTATAAATCAGGGCGTTTACAGGAGTTTAAAAGGCATCAATAACTTTTCACAAATAAACTGACTGGAAACACATGCACCTGAAATGACTGTGCTCTGCAGACTGCCAATTTGGGACCTTATAATGTGTCAATAGGTATGAGTCTCAGTTATGATTAATGGCTTCTTTGAACTCTTTTCCAAGTATCCATTCTTCATACGATTTGTGTATTTTATACTTTGCTTACCTTAGTGTGGAGCCTTTGGTTGACCACACAGTAATGAATGAATGGTTTGAGTCTCATGCTCATTCTTTTCCTTGCAGTCACCGCAGGAAATATTTGCAACTTTAAACACATTGACAACATGTTTTTAGCTCAAAGAGAAGACCAGAATCCATTGAACACAACAAATAAACACTCAGTAATGATATGTGGCACTTGGTGCCACTGCCCACATGGCAAGTTGTTTTGCCTGCCTAAGGTAAAGTCATCTCTGATGGAGGATCGCAGGAATCGTCTTTCATCGGATTGGCTGGTGCAGCACTGACTCAGCCGTGGCATGGCCAATTAGGCGAGGCAGCTTGATGGCCAAGGTCTCCAGGACTCTGAACAAATCCAAATCCTATCATCTACTGTTGATTTCTGCTATGTACTTGTAATATTTCCAATTTTGACATCCACTGCATGCCCATCCTACATGGAAAGGGGGTCTCTCTTTGAAGTGCCTTTCAAGGTTTCTTCCATTTTTTTCCCCACAAGGGTTTTTTTTGGGAGTTTTCCTTGTTGTCTTAGAGAGTCAAGGCTGGAGGGCTGTCAAAAGGAATGGCACTTCTTGTGTGATTTGGTGCTATATAAAAATAAATTGTATTGCATTGCATTGTATATGTAACATGCCAAAGCTGAGGACAAAAGAACTAGTAGGGAGTAATGCTAATATATCATTATTCTACTACACTTTATCCTATCTATTTGAGTTTAAACATGGTAATTACTAGTGAAGATCAATGAACCAAAGCAAATTTGTTGGGTTCACCATTGACCTTGGCTGGCAAATTTTCCCTGAAAAATTGCTGTGTGGTCAGCTTAGACAAATTATTTTTTCCCAGTGCCCCATGATGCTCTCTGAGGTTAGCATGACATCACAGAACTGTAGCAGCATATTGGATGTGGTACCTGGCTGATTTGTGTTCCCATGTGCAGAAGTTTCATATATGTGTATTGAAAGCATTGTCCACCTCACCCTCTGCCCAATTTACTTCACACATACAGGAATAGTTTTTGCTATATACACGCATGAATGATGCCATTACCTGAGCAATATTCTAACCAAATCTACATCCTGCATGTGTTTAAACAAATAGTGGTATTTTCATTTGATTGGTACATTAGCTGACCATAATTAGAATATTATGAAAATACTTGTTCTGCATAGCATTTGTTTTATCTTGGTAGAGTAATACTTTTATTTAATACATTTTCCACATTTTGTTATGTTACAGCCTTATTCCAAAATGGATTAAATTCAATTTTTTTCCTCAGAATTCTGCACACAACACCCCATAACAACAATGTGAAAAAAGTTTACTTGAGATTTTTGCAAATTTATTAAAAGTGATGCGCTATGAATACTTTCCAGATGCACTGTATATTGCTCTAATTTCCCCTTTGTATTATTAAGATGTAGCCTCTGTCAGAATGCCTAATCCCACAGATTTATCACTGTTTATAAGGTATTATTGTAAATAACATCTCCCCACCTTCCCTTCTAAAGCAATCAGGTGTAGTAAAAAGACAAGCAGGAGTTAATTACACATAAAACAATGCATTATTGATAATATTAATAAATATTAACAATATGCAATGTACATTTGAATATTGGCAACCATATAACCTGATTAAATGGTGATGTGTAGTTCAGGCGGCATGCAGACTTGTTTGTTACTTAATGTCTCTAGTTAAGGCATCATTGGTGCTCCGCTTTCTTCAGAACAGGCCGCATGACTGGTCAATATAGCTGCTGAGCTGTACTCTTCATTATGTTGTCTTCATCAACAGAGGTTAGTAAGAGATGCTTCTTTCAGATGTTAGTAAGAGAGAGATTGTGAGGTTAAGCAAGTACATTTATAGATGTTCTGTCCAACCCCTACAGCCAATAGGACATTGTGGTATCTTAAAAGCTTCTGATCCAAGCCAATTTCAAATAGCCCAATGAGACCAATGAGGGAAATAGAATATCTTAACACCTGCCCCCAAACCATATGTTAACATAACCTGGCTTTCTTGCAGGGGTTAAAAGACTTTAGCAGGGAAACACTCACCTAACTGGTTTAAGTCACATCCCCCAAATCCTGTCATAAAATTCAAAGAGTCTCAGTCATAAAATGGGGGGCAAACACGAATGCCTCTCACCGAAATAACACTAAATTACATTGCTTTGCCTAAATTACAAATAAAGACATACAAAATATGTATCAAGTTATATGCAAAATCTCACATCACAACAGCATCATTGTATGTTTTGAGTTTACTGCAAAATTCAGCATGTTATGCTCCTCGCTACTGCATGTAGCGCAGATTAGTTATTGACAGGGACAGCCACCCAAGTATAAAACGCTGACCATCGCATCACAGACACTGTTGGTGTTAGTTAGTTGTAGTGATAGGAGCTTGGGAGACACAGAGAGAGATAAAGGACTCAGATTATATTATTATGTGAACCCAGATTATAATTTTATATTGGGGTAAACGGTGGGACAGTGGTTATCAGTGCTGCCTCAAAACTCAGATCTAATTTTTGGCCACAATAATCAGTCCTGCACAGTTGGCAGATGCTTCCCTAGCCCTCTGAGACACTTAAAAGTCCATTTGTCCATTATAATCTGACTCGATATATTGATTTTAATGTGTTTTGCTGAGTTCAGCAACATTCCCAAACATTTTAGTGTTCAACGGGGTTCGTTCATCACTAGTGATTATAAATGGACCCCCCAATGCTTATACACTCTGTATGCTAGCATTTTTCATCAATCTAAGTATTCGAAACATTAACCTTAGTGCTCACTTCTCGCAGTCACTGCAGAAGTTTATTTTATAGTTTCACAGGATTACAGGCCTTTTGTATGGGGTCCTGAATCAAACTATTATCCTGGACAAAGAAGGATCACTTGTGGTCCCAGAACTCAGAAAGATATCAAAGAGGAACAAAGTATTATGAAAAAGTGTTGTCTCAAAAATAAAGCAAAAAGCATAAATTATAAAACCCCTTCTGGTCTGCACAGTATAAAGGCAGATTGACGACAGAGGATGGTGATTTTATTTTGAATTTTATATCTGAGCCTGAATCCTATATCGCAAACATCCAACTAAGAGGACTATTTTCTGTTTAAACCTGAGCATTGAAGTGTTTCATTTTCCTTGCTTTTTCTACATTTTTTGCTCTAATTAAACAGAGCTTTGTTGTCCTAAGATTGCTACCTTGTCCTGCACCATCATTTCACTGTGCTACAACATGAATGCAGAGGAAAGGAAAGAGATAGCAAATATTTTTTACATTTTTCTATTACCTGTCAGTGACAAGTACTGTTACCAATAGGATCATAAAATATTAAGTAGTGAGTATTTACTGTGACTGAAAATGAACGAAAAGTTTCACATTGGTATTTGCAATGGCTCACTTTGCATCTTTAACTCTGCTACCTCCAGCTCTGTCTCCTGTTTTCTGGTCAGTGCCACCGTCTGCAACCCATGTAACATAGCTGGTCTCACTACCATCCTGTAGACTTTCCCTTTCACCCTTGCTGATACCCGTCTCTCAAAAATCACTCCTGACACTCTTCTCCACCCAATCCACTCTGCCTGCATTCTTTTTTTCACCTCTCTTCCACAATCCCCATTACTCTGTACTGTTAATCCCAAGTATTTAAACTCATCCACCTTCACCAACTCTACTCCCTGCATCCTCACCATTCCACTGACCTTCCCCTCATTTACACACATGTATTCTGTCTTGTTCCTACTGACCTTCATTCCTGTCCTCTCTAGAGCATATCTCCACCTCTCCAGGGTCTCCTCAACCTGCTCCCTACTATCGCTACAGATGACAATGTCATCAGCAAACATCAAAGTCCTAGGGGACTCCTGTCTAATCTCATCTGTCAGCCTGTCAATCACCAATGCAAATAAGAAAGGGCTCAGAGCCGATCCCTCATGTAATCCCACCTCCACATTGAATGCATCCATCGCTCCTACCGCAGACCTCACCACTGTCACACTTCTCTTGTACATATCCTGTACAACTCTTACGTACTTCTCTGCCACTCCTGACTTCCTCATACAATACCACAGCATACAGAGAAAGTATTATCATGAAGAAAATTCCACCTCGAGATTCTGATGAATCTTGACATTTTATACCTCCCAAAGTCCGAAAATACTGTTTTTTGGAACTATGTCTTTGTGTAAACATGATATCTCAATAACACAACTAGATATATGGACGAAATTTGGCAATATATTATTAATTTAATTTGTTGTTGATGGTTCTTTAATTTACATAATATAATCATTGTCTTACGGTTTACTTCTCAAATATCCATCCCCATATCTGAGTACACGAGAAAGTCGAGGGGAAAACCACTCCTGATTTTTGAAAATAATACGGCACTGATCGTGAGACTGACTAGGTCGTATTACAAGATCAGCATATTGGTACTAACCAATCACTTTTGCTTTAAAAATGTCATTTAACAACGAAGAGATACAAATCTTGTAAACTTCCTGAGCTGGCAATGTCTCTACTGAACTACATGTTGGTAGGCAAAGAGAGTCTGCCAAGTGATGAAAAGCTAAACATACTAATGTGTTTTTGCATTTATGCTATATTTATTAATTTATCTTTTTAGTTAATATTCATCATTATTAATAGCAGATATTGTGAAAAGAATCCAATAACAGAATTATGTTTTCAAATATTGGTCCCCATTTTTTCAATATTTCTCTCTCTTTCAAAACAGTTCATATTTTTTTTGTTTGTAACATCAACCATATCACACATATTGCATGTGTGAGGGATTTTTCCTGCTTTGCATCCAAACCTGCCTGGGTAGGCTCCAGGTTCCTGCAATCCTGCTCTGGATAAACAGGTTTAGATAATGTATATATTGTTCTTAATCTCAGATGCTAAATCTGTCGTTTTGTGCCTGTCCATACTCTTATTACCTGCTCTTGCTCTGCTCATTATGGGTTTACTGCTCTTATGGTGGGCTATTCAAGTCTCACTGCCCCTAACCGTGACACTACATGCTTGTTTTTCTTTGTTTCTCTCAATACAGGTAGGTGGGGTGTGCACACTGATTCAAGTCTATGAGCCTTCTTCTTCCTAAGCCCCCGTGAATTTCATGGTCACACCTGTCACAACACAGTTGATTCTCTTTTCTGATTTTTGATCTTTTCAGGTCTGTAGGTGGCAAAATTCTGTCTATAAATTGTTTGTGCCTGAGATGGAATCAGAGATCAGTATGGCTAGTAGAAAACAACAAAACCCAGTATTTGAGATTTTTGAATGCAATACTGAAGGCATTCATTATAAGCACTTTGTCATTAGAGCAGGATATGTTGTGTGCTGTGCTGTGGAAATTTAGAGTATATAAACCCTCACACCTTACAATTCACCTAAATTTCATTACAAATGGGCCCATTCTGGGTAATAAAAGGAAAAGAAAATAGTGCCAACAGTCAGTGCAGATTTCCATCCATTCATCCATTATCCAACCCGCTATATCCTAAGTACAGGGTCACGGGGGTCTGCTGGAGCCAATCCCAGCCAACACAGGGCGCAAGGCAGGAACCAATCCTGGGCAGGGTGCCAGCCCACGGCAGGGCACACACACACCCACACACCAAGCACACACACTAAGGACAGTTTAGGATCACAAAGCCACCTATCCTGGAGTACCCAGAGGAAACCGGAGTACCCGGAGGAAACCCACACAGACACAGGGAGAACATGCAAACTCCATGCAGGGAGGACCCGGAAAGCAAACCCAGGTCTCCTAACTGTGAGGCAGCAGTGCTACCACTGCGCCACCGTGCCCCCCCAGCACAGATTTGTTCAGCACAAACGACATAGAAAATATTTTAAAAATTATAAAATTGTGTGAAATTGTTCATATTCAGTATCTGGTTTTGATTATGCAAAACCAAATAGTAAACTGTGTCGTGTAGTGTGGTAAGCTTCGACTAACATTAAACTCATATTATATCCAAACACATTAAGTGTACAGTTCTGTCTCATTGTGACACAAAAACTAAACTCCATTGTAGCTCTTTAACCATACTATAATTACTAAAAGTAAAACTGGAACTATCCATCCATTATCCAACCCACTATATCCTAACTACAGGTTCACTGGGGTCTGCTGGAGCCAATCCCAGCCAACACAGGGCACAAGGCAGGAAACAAACCCCAGGCAGGGCGCCAGCCCACTGCAGGGCACACAAACACACACGGGACAATTTAGGATCACCAGTGCACCTAACCCGCATGTCTTTGGACTGTCTGAGGAAACTAAAGTACCTGAATGAAACCAACGCAGACACGGGGAGAACATGTAAACTCCACGCAGGGAGGACCTGGGAAGCAAACCCGGGTCTCCTTACTGTGAGGCAGCAGCGCTACCACTGAGTCACCGTGGCACCCAAAACTGAAACTAATATATATAAAAATAAAATACAAATGTCTTTGTAAAATAAAAACTAAACTAAAACTAAAAATGCACGATGAAGGAAAGCTAAAACTAAACTGAATTTCGAAGTAAGGTCAGGAAAAATACAGAAATAAAAACTAATATACAAAGGCAAAACTATAATAACCTTGTTGGTAACTCTGTATGGGTCTAAGTGTGGTTAGAAATGGATAAATAGAATACAGGTTATCATTTTTCATTGTTAAAGAGCTCTTCTCTCAAAACATGAGTAGGATGAAGTTAAAAAAACAATTTAGACAGATGAAGAATGAGATTAGAGAAACATAAAGATGTAAGCAATCGACCAGGGCAGTTTGGTAAAATTACCTGTTTGCTTTTGTAAGAGATGCGTCATCGATCTCAGTATTTAAATCCAGACTGACAAATTTAGCATCTTAGTCTAGCATTGCCTGATTAGAGGTGTTGCTTAGCTGTTCCAATTGCAACTCTGTATGTGAGTCATTAGTGTTACAAAAGTGTAAGTATTACAGTAAGGAGGAACTGTTACTGAACCCTCTGTATTCTGTTTGTCTTTTTGGGGTTCTGTTGGTACCACTCTTGTCCTGCCAATCTGTTCTGCACATGGAAGGAATCAATACAGATATTAGGTGATGATTTATTAAAATAGGATATCTTCTTTTGATTTCCATTACATTAGTCCATTATGCTCTTACCAAGTTAAGGGCCTTGTTCAAGGGCTCAACAGCATAAGATACTTTAAGCAAAGCCCTTAACCTGAAAATTGCTCCAGGGGCAGTGTACAATGGTGGAGCCTGCACTCTAACTTTCAATGGTTGTGCAAAATGGCAGTTTCCCCTCAGGGATTAATGAAGAATATCAAATCCAAATAATGAAAAAAATAGGAGAATGTCCAGGAGGTGTTCAGGCAATTGGCAGAGGTCATCAGGATTGTGACTTGATTTTGACTGGGGCTTTAGATAGATAGATAGATAGATAGATAGATAGATAGATAGATAGATAGATAGACACTTTTTTAATCCCAAGGGGAAATACACATACTCCAGCAGCAGCATACTGATACTAAAAATAATATTAAATTAAAGAATAATAAAAATGCAGGTATAACAGACAATTACTTTGTATAATGTTAACGTTTACCCCCCGGGTGGAATTGAAGAGTCGCATAGTGTGGGGGAGGAACGGATCTCCTCAGTCTGTCAGTGGATCAGGACAGTGACAGCAGTCTGTCTCTCATGAGATGATAGTGTTCAGTGGATGCAGTGGATTCTCCATGATTGACAGGAGCCTGCCAGGTGCCTGTTGCTCTGCCAAAGATGTCAAACTGTCCAGTTCTGTGCCTACAATACACGTGCGGCATCTTTCTTCTTTATGCTGCATCCCCAGCACACCACCACTTAGAAGAGGGCACTCGCCACAACCATCTGATAGAACATATGCAGCATCTTATTGCAGATGTTGAAGGACGCCAGCCTTCTAAGGAAGTATAGTCGGCTCTGTCCTCTCTAGCACATAGCATCAGTATTGGCAGTCCAGTCCAATTTATCATCCAGCTGCACTCGCAGGTATTTCTAGGTCTGTACCCTCTGCACACAGTCACCTCTGATGATCACGGGGTCCATGAGGGGCCTGGGTCTCCTAAAATCCACCATCAGCTCCTTGGTTTTGCTGGTGTTCAGGTGTAAGTGGTTTGAGTCGCACCATTTAACATTTAACTGGATCCCTAGTGATTTATTTTCTACAGAAATGTTGTAAACAGGACTTTTTGTTTTATTCTATTCTCTCGTCAAATGACCATATCTAAAGAATACTGTGAAAGAACTTCATAATTAATGCTTTGCTTTGTTAATTAAATTGAAACTGCTTCCTCTCTATAAATGATCCATCCATCCATCCATTATCCAACCCGCTATATCCTAACTACAGGGTCACAGGGGTCTGCTGGAGCCAATCCCAGCCAACACAGGGCGCAAGGCAGGAAACAAACCCCGGGCAGGGCGCCAGCCCACCGCAGCTCTATACATGATGTATGACATAATCATTGCTGTCATTGCATTTTAGCTGAAAATTTATGATAGTGATGAGCACAGTGCAAATAATAAACTGATCAGAGATATACTGTATGCTTTAGGGGCACAACAAAAAGAAATCCATGATTCACAGTAAGGAACAAAGCTGAGATCAAGGCACACAAGCCAGTGCAAGGAAGGAAGAAAAAATCAAACTTGGCTTTGTTCTTCTCATACTAGTAGAGATGAAAGAAGAGGGGCTGAGCTTGGCATCACAGTTCCTATAGAAACAAGGGGACATGAAGGGTGTTGTCCCTGCAGTGTAAGCCAAAATCTAATTTACATTTATATGTTTTGACTAATAGACAAAGCAAATATTTCATGGTTAAATTAAGAGATGGTTAAAAAAAAATAATCCTGTTCCCTCACGTTCAATATTACATTTGTATAATAACATATTGCCTAAGTGAATTTCCATTTCAAGAAACCTTTCTTATATAAATCCTAACAGTAGAATTCAGACAAATACAACAGTTCTAAATTAATTCACAGAAAAGATCATTTAGCCGAGTTTGTTTACATTTAAAAACGTACTCCGTAGTTTGCATTTGCAGAGAGCTGCCTCTTGTGATCTCATTGCATCATGGATTTCTTGAAAGCTCCAGATCTTCAGGATCAGGGAGTAAAAGTAAAAAAACAAAGTTCTTCCCCTAACGTTTGAAGATTTCTGCAACGAAGCCATCAGCATCTGGAGCTTTGTTGCACTTCATCTGCTTGATGGCAGTTGACGTCTCAGCAAGGACTGGAGGGATTTCTACCTCTTCTCTGACCAGGTGCTGTAGGCTGGAGCTAGAAACACTCTTACTAAATAATAATAACTCTTACTTAATTTACAGTAGGAGGTCTTCAAAATGATCACTCCAACACACATTCATGACTTTCTTTTCATTCCTAAAATAAACAATATTTATATTGAATATAGTTAATATTGACAATATATATAATAACATCCTGTGATCAACTTTGCTTTTTAATATGACATGTAATCGAAACATCTCCTTTGCCTATTATGACATTTATTTGCAATTTAATTCTCTAAACTCCTGTTTTGTAAGACATGTATTCTGAGTAGGGGATATTGCAGTTAACACTGGTGTCCCACAGTTCAAGGAAATGGGTTTGGACTACTGGATCAGTCCTTGTCTTAGCAGAGTCAACAAATCTCCATTGTGTCTGAGGGCTTTCTCTGAATCATCTAGTTCATCTGACATTCCAGAGATGTACAGATTAGGTTTATTATATAGCTTATAGCAATGAGTAATATGAATAAAAATAATAATTGGAGAACAAGATCAAAAGACTAAGAATGAAGTATCTTTTTAATTAAGTCATTTGATTAGCTTACAGATACTTAGACATATGTTGGGAGGAGAGAGATACATGTAAATCTGTTGGCAATATCCAGTTTATATATTCCGTAAATATTGTGAAAACAAGTGAACAAAAGAACAAAAAGTTGGGGGCACCAGAGCTAAACCCATTTAATGTCCAGATGAAAAGATTTGACAAAATAAGCATTTAAAGAAGAAAACACTGGAAGTGAACTAAACACTTCACTTTCATTTGTTTATCTATTGCCCTGGAGACACACGACTAAAAAGTGACATCCTGCTTGTTGTGGACCATTTTGAGTATAGACAACTCCCAAGCACTTCCATGAACCTAGCGTGTATCTTTCTTTGAAGTTTTACAATCCTCTCATTGAAACAAAGAAGGACATAATTTGAGATATCCAGAGTTTCTTGTCCTTTCCTCTGCTATCTTCCCAGTGCACCAGATCTCATGAGCAGCCATGCCAAACAGTGACAGAGTTTTAATATATAGAAGAAGAAATAATCATATTTACTTCACAATATGCACACGCACACACACACACACACATATATATATATTAATGAATAAAGATAAAAATCATAAAGGGTTGCAGCACCAGTAGGTGATTTCCATATAGTGGTTTCACAAAAAAAAAACCACAATAACATCTTTTCAGGAGCGAGCTGAGGCAAGATGGTGGTTAGGCCAATTAAAAGGTAACTGAGGTGGAAAAGGCAGGCTCAGGGGACTGGAACCCAGAAGAGACGTCATTTGTTGTCCCATCACCGACTGACGGACCTGCAGGAGAAAAGAGAGCAGAAGTATTAGGCAAGAGCACCGAGCTTTGACTTGGTTTGGAATTACTGTTAAATGAGCCTTGGAGTTGTCTTCAAAGCACACATATGTGATGATATATATTAATGATTAGGAGGCAGCTGAAGGGCCTGAGTAATTGTAATAGCACCACCGACCAAGGGGTGGTGGAGTGTGCTGACTGTCTTTCTCAGTTACTTGCAGACCATTCCTTGGAAATCCTGGCAGGTTCCAGCACCCTCAATGTCATTTCTTCTGGGTCCGGCCCCAGAGATGATGGCACTTTTGGTCCCGATGACATCACTTCCAGTTCCGGGCCCAGAGATGGTGTCACTTCTGGTCCCCATAGGCACCACTTCCGGTTCCAGCCCTAAAGATGACGTCACTTCTTGAGTGTGCGCCATTTTTCTTGCCTTAAGTCAGTTCTGTTTTGGACTCAGTCGTGTGAGCATCTCTGTTCAACAATTTCAACTTTTGCAGCCAGGATATACACTGCTCACAAAAATTAAAGGAACACTTTAAAGAAACACATTAGATACATCAGATCTCAATATGAAGTTGGATATCTATACAAATAACGACAGGGCAATGTCTGAGGAACAAAAGGATGCCAAGTTTTTTAATGGAAATAAAAGTTTTCTGCCTACAGAGGGCTCAATTGTGTAGACACCCTAAAATCAGAGTGAAATGAAGATGTGGCAGGCTAGTCCATTTTTTCAACAACTTAATTTCTGCTACTCAAAATGCTTTTCAGTATCTTGTGTGGCCCCCACGAGCTTGTATGCATGCTTGACAACGTCGGGGCATGCTCCTAATGAGAAGACGGATGGTGTCTTGTGGCATTTCCTCCCAGATCTGTATGAGGGCATCCCTGAGCTGTTGTACAGTCTGAGGAGCAACCTGGCGCCTAATGGACCGAAACATAATGTCCCACAGATGTTCTATTGGGTTTAAGTCAGGGGATCGTGAAGGCCATTCAATTGTTTCAATTCCTTCATCCTCCAGGTACTGCCTGCATACTCTTGCCACATGAGGCCGGGCATTGTCGTGCATTAGGAGGAAACCAGGACCTACTGCACCAGCGTAGGGTCTGACAATGGGTCCAAGGATTTCATCCTGATACCTAATGGCAGTCAAGATGCCGTTGTCTAGCCTGTAGAGGTCTGTGAGTCGCTCCATGGATATGCCTCCAAGATCATCACTGACCCACCACCAAACCAGTCATGCTAAACGATGTTACAGGCAGCATAATATTCTCCACGGCTTCTCCTGACCCTTTCACATCTTTCACATATACTCAGGGTGAACCTGCTCTCATCTGTGAAAAGCACAGTACGCCAGTGGTGGACCTGCCAATTCTGGTATTCTATGGCAAATGCCAATTGAGCTCCCTGGTGCTGTGCAGTGAGCACAGGGCGCAGTAGAGGACATTTGGGCCCTCAGGCAACCCTAATGAAGTCTGTTTCTGATTGTTTGGTTTGAGACATTCACACCAGTGGCCTGCTGGAGGTCATTTTGTAGGGCTCTGGCAGTGCTCATCCTGTTCCTCCTTGCCCAAAGGAGCAGATACTGGTCCTGCTGATGGGTTATGGACCTTCTATGGCCCTCTCCAGCTCTCCTAGAGTAACTGCTTGTCTCCTAGAATCTCCTCCATGCCCTTGAGACTGTGCAGGGAGACACAGCAAACCTTCTGGCAATGACACGTATTGATGTGCCATCCTGGAGAAGTTGGACTACATGTGCAACCTCTGTAGGGTCCAGGTATCACCTTGTGCTACCAGTAGTGACACTGGCTGTAGCCAAATGCAAAACTAGTGAAGAAACAGTCAGAAAAGATGAGGAGGGAAAAATGTCAGTGGCCTCCACCTGTTAAACCATTCCTGTTTTGGGGGTCTTCTCATTGTTGCCCCTCTAGTGCATCTGTTGTTAATTTCATTAACACCACAGCAGCTGAAACTGATTAACAACCCCCTCTGCTACTTAACTGACCAGATTAATATCCCATAAGTTTCATTGACTTTATGCTATACTCTGATTAAAAAGTGTTCCTTTAATTCTTTTGAGCAGATATTATATGGGTGGCTGCCCCAAACCTTTATCATGTCTCATGGTATTCTTTATCACAATATATAATGCATATATACACATATTTATTTATGAGATTCTGGGTATGTGATTGTATATAATCATATACTGTATGCACATATACTGTATATATCATCTATTATAAAAATATATATTATCCCACCAACCAGCCAAAACATTAAAACCACCTTCCTAATATTGTGTAGGCCCCACTTGCACCACCAAAATACCTCTGACTCATTGAGGTATGGACTCCATAAGACCTCTGGAGATGTCCTATGCTATCTGACACCAAGACGGTAGCAGCAAATCCTTTAAGTCATGTAAGTTGAAAGGTGGGGCCTCCATGGATTGGATTTATTTTTCTCAACACATCCCACAGCTAGATTGAATTGAGATCTGGGGAATTTGGAGGACAAGTCAACACCATGAAATGTCTGTTATGTTCCTCAAATCATTTTTTGCAGTGTGATAGGGTGCATTATTCCGCTGACAGAGGCCACTACCATCAGGGGATATTCTTGCCATGTCAGGGTGTACGTGGTCTGCAACAATCTGTTGATAAGTGGTACATGTCAAAGTAAAATCTACATGAATGTCAGGACACAAGGTTTCCCAGCAGGACTGTGCCCACAGCATCACACTGCCTCTTTGACTTGCCTTCTTCCTATAGTGCATCCTGCTGCCATCTCTTCCCCAGGTAAATGATGCAAAGGCACCTAGCCGTCCACATGGAAAAAAAGAAAGCATGACTCATCAGACCAGGCCATCTTCTTCCATTGCTCCATTGTCCAATTTTGATGCTCATGTGCTCATTGTAGGCTTTTTTGGCTGTGTGAGCATTCTGATCGGTCTTCAACTATACAGCCCCATACGCAGTTAGCTGTGATGCACTGTGTGTTCTTATACCTTTCTCTCATGGCCAGCATTAATGTTTTCAGCAAGTTGTGTTACAGTAGCTCTTCTGTGGGATTGAACCAGCCAGGCAAGTCTTTGCTTCCCTTGTGCATAAAAGGGTCTTGGGCACCCATGACCCTGTCACAGGTTAACTGATTGCCCTTCGTTGGACTACCTTTGTTAGGTATTAACAACTGCATACTGGAAACACCCACAAGACCTACTGTTTTGGAGATGCTATGACCCAGTAATCAAGCCATCACAGTTTGGTCCTTTTCAAAGTCACTCAGATCCTTACGCTTGAATATTTTTTCTGCTTCCAACACATCGCCTTCAAGAACTGACTGTTCACCTGCTGCCTAATATATCCCACCCCTTGATGGGTGCCACTGTAATGAGATAATCAATGTTATTCACTTTACCTGTCAGTGGTTTTAATGTTGTGGCTGATTGGTATATTTTTGTATATATAATACACAAATCTATCAGTGCACAGAGTGTAGCATAAAGAATCCTTCAAAGTAAAACTATTTTTAATATAAATTAATAGTGAGCAAAACTGTCTTGTTAAGTTAATTTGATCAGACAGAAGACTCTTTTGCTGCTTTTTCTCAGTCAGTGACAATTCAGCTTCATTAATCTGGCATCTTCTAAACTAGTCAGGCATGTGCTGTTCTTTTAGAAAGGCTGAAGTCTACACAATTTCCCTTATTAAATAGAGACACTGTGAAATCAACAAAGTACTTACATGAAAATCTTTTCCTCATTAAACATAATATAATTTTGTTTGGCTGAGCGGAATTGTGTGGTCTGGATGGACTATACTTGTATTAAACTGTTGTCGTATGAAAGGCTAACAGCTCTCACGCACCAGGCCAGTAGCCAGCACTGAAGAATTTTGGGAGTGACATGAGGCTAGCAGGACTGGTAAATTAACTAACACTATTGGAATTCAGTGCAATTAAAATAAATAATAGTACTGTTTGTGGCGCAATTTTGGTAATCCACATTGCAATCTTGGTTTGGTAATTGAGATCTTAGGCTATTTTGCAGATGCTTATGCTCTATTTCAAATTGATCTAATATGAGAGACACATAGCTGCCTCACAGCTCCAACGTCCAGGCTTTAAAGCCCTGAGCACAGGCATAGCCTGCCTTCTCTCTCATACTCTAATGGACAGGCACTCCACTCTTGTGTATTTTGCTACACAGCTTTGACCTGGAATAGTAAGTTTGTTAAAGGAAGGATGAAATAATATAATATAATATAATATAATATAATATAATATAATATAATATAATATAATATAATATAATATAATATCTCTGTATATAAAATTTGTAAAGTTTGCTTGAACATTCCAGTTGATTTTGCGACTTCTTTCATTGCGCTATGTATCATAGTTCACTTGCAGAACTGATTTTATTTGCGCAAATCTGAGAGAGACACAGCTGGTTGAGGGGAGGGGGACAGGGCCTTCCTCACACATGCGCCAGCTTCGGGGCGTATCTTACATCTGCTTAGGGTAGCGAACGAGAGAACTACTTAAAGGATTTAGATCTGTTTTTTTTCTAGAATTTTCTTGAACATTCCGGTTGATTTTGCGACTTCTCTCATTGCGCTAAGAATCTTAGTTTGCTTGCAGAGGCTGCATACTGAAGGAAGGGGGAAACGTGACACCTGGAGTGGAGAGTTGGTCTACCTTTTATATTCTGGAGTGTAACTTGTCTCCATTTAGCTAGCAATACCTTTTTACTTATTGATTTTTAAAGTCTGTCACAATTACGTGGGCGGAGCCAGAGGGAATGGCTAGTATTATATAATATAATATAAAACATTAAGTTCTATGTGTCCAGTCCCTCTGTGTAATCAGAATGGCCTGTTTGGCTTTTATGTGATTGGTCAACTAGGGATGATGCTTCATCCCTCAATTACTGGCCGTTGGCTATACTCTGAAGTGGCTAAAAAAATGACCTCTTTAATGGATGTCTTGCGTTTATCTCATTGGTTTGCTTGCTAAATATTTGCTGGTGAAACAAAACCATTTCTTTAACCCCATATCACAATATCATCATGGCCTGGCACCAACAGTTCCTTGGAAGTTTTCACATTTTATTGTGAAATAACTCTGAATCACAATTGATTTCATTGGGCTTTTTCAACATTGATTAACAGAAAAAGACTCTTCAATGTCAAAGTGACATACAGATCTTTACAAAGTGGTCTTAATGAATTACAAATATGAAGCACAAAAATAATTAAATAATTATTGCTCACAGTAAGTATTTACCACCTGTAATATACCATTCCATCTTCTAAGTCCACTTAATCCTCAGCATGGCTGCAGGGTGGAGCCTATGTCAACAACCATTTTTTTTTTTTATTTCATTGATTTTATTGAAATCACACAACATTCCATACAAATAGATCAATTTTACAAGAATAGAATTGAAAACAAATCAACTCCCACACCTGAAAAAGAGAGCATGGGCAGCAGAATAAAACTTAAACCTAGTAAAAATAACTGAATAGATACATTAATAAATGAATATAGATGAATGGAGAAGAAAAAGAAAGAATAGGGAGAGAATCTACTTCCTCAGTGCTTTAAAAGCTTATTCTAAAATGTTATTGAATAGATCCTGCCAGGTTTTGAAAAAGTTCTGCACAGATCCTCTAAGTGAGAATTAGATTTTTTCCAATTTCAAATAATATAAAACATCAGTTACCCACTGACTTAAAAGAGGAGAGTTAGGATTCTTCCAGTTGTCCAAGATAAGTCTGCATGCCAGTAGTATAGTAAAGGCAATCACAGTTTGTTTGTCTTTCTCCACTTTAAACCCATCTGGAAGAACCCCAAACACAGCTAATAATGGGTTAGGAGGGAGTGTGACATCAAGGCTGTCTGAAAGGCATTTAAAAATGTTGGTCCAGAATGATGTTAATTTGGTGCAGGCCCAAAACATGTGACCCAGTGAGGCTGGGACTTGATTGCAGCATTCACAGGTTGGATCTTGACCTGGAAACATTTTGGACAATTTTAAATGAGACAGATGTGCTCAATATATAATTTTGAGTTGAATAACTCTATGTTTTGCATATACGGAGCTCGAGTAAATTCTCTGCATTGCTAACTTCCACTCCTTTTCTGACATTTTGAGTGAGAGATCCTTTTCTCATTGTCCTCTTGGATCTTTGAAAGGGAGAGTCTGTAAAATGGTTTTATAAATTGCAGAGATGGTGTCTAAGTCCTTGAAACTGATCAATATATTTTCCAGCATAGAGGGAGGTGGGAGAAGAGGAAAATTGGGCAAGTTCTGTTTAACAAAGTTTCTAATTTGAAAATAGTGAAAGAAATGTTTTGCTGAAAAGTTAAATTTAGAATGTAATTGTTTGTAGGATGAAAAGGCGTTGTCTATATTACAGATATCTAAGTGATTTAATCCCAAATGTTTTCCAGATATTAAAAACTGCATATGTTTATGAGGGTTGAAAAAGGTGGTTCTCGTGCAGAGGTGCCACAGATAAAAGATTCTCCATCTTAAAATGCTTCCTACATTGGTTCCATATTCTGAGTGAGTGAAGCACTATTGGATTATTAGCATATTGGCGATAATTTGCATTTATTGGTGCACAAAGCAAAGAATATAAAGAGGAACTGCAGGATTTTATTTCTATTGTGGACCAAGCCTGTGTATGTTCATCTATTTGTGTCCAGGTTTTTATATGTTGTATGTCTGCTGCTAATAAAACTGAAAGTTAGGTAGAGCCATGCCACCTTCTGCCTTAGGTCTTTGTAGGGTCGCTCTTTGGATACGTGGATGTTTTGAGTTCCAAATAAATGAGGTTATGGTTGATTCTAATTTCTTAAAGAATGATTTATTGATGTATATTGGAATATTTTGAAATAAAAAGAGAATGATTTATTGATGTATATTGGAATATTTGAAATGAAAAGAGAAGCTTAGGGAGGATATTATCTATTCATCTAAAGTGAGATGAAGGGTTGACCATCTATACATGTCTTGCTTGATTTTTTCCATATAAACAGCGAAATTTTGTTGATAAAGAGCTTTATGTTTGCTTGTAATATTTACCTCATGCATATTTAAACTGACCACCGATGATAAAAGGGAAGGTGTCCAATCTAATACTGTGTGCTTGAGAATTCACTGGGAAGAGCACAATTTTAGTCAAATTAATTCTGAGACCAGAAATCGTTTGAAATTCTGTAAGTGCTGTTAGGACTGCAGGCACAGTATTTTGTGGGTCTGATATATACAGTACCATATCATCTGCATATAGAGAAATTTTCTGTTCAAGTCCTTCTCTGATAATCCCCTTTATCTCATAAGCATTTCGACAGTATAATGCCAATGGCTCAATGGCGATTGCAAAAAGTAGTGATAACAAGGGGCATCCTTGTCTGGTACCACGTTCTAGTTTAAAGTAGTCTGAATTAATGTTGTTAATACAAACTGAAGCTTCTGGATTGGTATACAGTAGTTTGATCCATGCACAGATGTTCGGGCCAAACCCAAATTTCTCCAATGTAGCGAAAAGGTAGTTCCATTCAATCATATCAAATGCTTTTTCTGCATCCAAGGATAATAAAATCTCTGGAATGTTTGACTTTGCAGGTGAATATATTACATTAAACAGGCGTTAAAATTGGACGCTAAGTGTCTGCCTTTAATAAATCCAGTCTGATCTTGTGATATTACCAAAGGCAGCACTTTCTCCATCCTTCTAGCTAGGATTTTGGAGAGTATCTCAACATCATTATTCAGAAGTGAAATTGGTCTGTATGATACATATTGTAATACATCCTTGTTTTGTTTAGCAACCATTTAATAAGACACACTGGAATCATCACTCGTGTGCTTAAAGAAGTTATACATTTAATTAAATGATGATCACTGGTCTGGTGTTTAAATTGATTCTCAGTATAAATGCACCTTATCTGGAAGGTCCTACTTTTATTGAGTCGGTATGGTGACCTAACTTACAAAATGAAGACAAAAGAACACTCCAAGCAACTCCATGAAAAGGTGACTGAAAAATGCAATTCTGGGGATGGAGACAAAAAAATAAGTCCTTGAATGTGCCTTTGGTGTCAAGTTAAATCAAACATTAAGAAGTAGAAACAGTATGCAAGAAGAAGACAAGTATGGGTGGCCACAAAGAGACCTACAGTCAGGTTTATAAGTATCTGGACAGTGACACAGTTTTCATAGTTTTGGCTCTGTACACCACCACAATAGATTTGAAGTTGAGAAATCATTATGTGATTGAAGTGTAGACTTTCAGCTTTAATTTAAGGGGTTTACCAAATATCATATGGGACATTTAGGAATGACATTTTTCTGCATAGTCCTGACCATTTCCAGGGGTTAAAAAGTATTTGGACAGTTGACTGACAAGCTGTTCCATAGCCAGGTGGGAACAGGTCCTTCATTATTTCCTTAACTATTAAGCAGGTAAAAGGTCTGGAATTGATTCCAAGTGTGGAATTTGCATTTGGAAGCTGTCACTGTGAACTTTCAAAGACTTTCAAACTTTCAAAGTCCATCATTAGGCAAAATTATGAAAATTGTATCACTGTCCAAATACTTATGGACCTGAGTGTATGAAATCTTTGAAGAGTTACAAGCTACAGAGGTTTAGATTGGAGAAGCTGGGCATACAACAATGTGTGCTTCACAAGTCACAGCTGTCAAAGAGACAAAATACATAGGACATCTCAACAAGAGTTTGCCAGAAGGCACATAAGATATTCTGTCAGCTGGAAAAAGGTTCCATGTTATGATGAGACAAAAACTGAGCTTTTTGGACATCAGACCAAATGTCATGTTTGGCATAATTCTAACCCTGCACATTATCAAGAACACGTCATGCTGTGGGGCTGCTTCACTGCAGCCAGCCCTAGAATGCTTGTTAGGGTGGAGGGTAAAATAAATGCAGTAAAGTACAGGGAAATCCTGGAAGAAAAGTTGATGCAGGGTCTCAAGCATAAAACCAAAGCTACACAGGAATAGCTTAGAAATAATGGTGTTAATGTTCTGGAATCTTTATGAGGTCACAAGTGGTTTTTTTTTGCTGATCAATGTCAAAAAATTTAAAATAAATCCACTATGATTGAATGTTGTAAAACAAGAAAACATGAACGCACACAAGGGGGTGAATACGTTTTATAGGTGCTGTAGAATATCAAGTAGAGAAACAAGTACAAAGAAACAAAGTCCGATAGCTGAAACTGCTTTCACTGCCAACTGAAAATATACCACCCAAGACCATCTTTACCAAAGAAGAAGACAGATGGCTTAAACTCACCGAGTGTAGTTTTGTCTGATCCCTGTAGGTCGCCATAATCCCACATTTTTATTTCTTCTCCTCACTGACAGCCTGTGACCAAATTGCATTAATGATGGCTCCATACGCCACAATCCCATTTCCACTTTGTCTTTTAAAATGTAGCCCTCGCACACCCTATGTGCTCAACAACTACCATTATCAAGAAAGAAAGAAAAAAAAAATGTTTCAAGTGGTTTAAATACTAATGAGTGTGTTCTTACAAATTAGAAAATTCCTGTGGGAAACAAGCTTTCTTCACCATAGCGGTAAAAAGCTGCATAAAAGAAAAAAAATCTGCCTTTGATTTTCTTATATTTTAAAAAGCACTTTCTTTTCTTTCCATTATATTGACTTGAAATGAAAAATTTGAGCAAGTGATCATAATAAAATAAAGTGGGATTTTTAAAAGTATTTTATTATGTGTTCATTGAATGAAAAATAATTATTGTTTGAATTAAACCAAAAAGGGCAAAACCAGTATATTCAGTACAGAGAATTGTTAATAATAACAGAAGAGGGGTGGTTTGCAAAATCCTTGTTACCGGATTGTTTTATTTTTTTATTTTTTACAAGCTTACGTCGAAGATTGCACTAAATTAATTATATAATAGTTCCTTTAATTTGTGCAATTTGAAAAGTTTCTTTTATCTGAACTAGGTAGGACTCTGGCATATGTCTTTACTTTGTTCTCAGAAGTCCTGATTGACCATATGCGCATTATACAGGGGGGACAAAAGTAGGTTTACAGTTGTGAGTATGCAAGGCCAGCAATTTGTACCCTTATGAGATGGTACCTAAGTGCACTTTGGCATTGTGACATTGTTTTTAGTTAATAAAGTTAATAAAGCTATTGTAATAATCATAGCCTGTATGTATTTTTTTATATGTATGTATTTTTCTACTTCACTCACACAAGGTATCTCTCAAGGGTCCAATTCTCTTTAACATCTATATACTCCCTTTAGGTGAGATTATTTGTTGGTATGGTCTGACCTTCCACTGCTCTGCCAATGATACACAACCTTGTGTAAGTGTTGATGCAACTATAACATCTTCACCTGTTGCGCTGACTGACTGCATTTGGGAAATCAATCACTGGATGACAGATAATTTTTTACAACTCAATCCTGATAAAACAGAAATCTTATTACTTGGTACCAAATCTGTCCTCTCTACCCTTTGTGGGCTTAAAATTGATGTTGATGGGATCCTGGTTGAACCCTCAGCATCAGTCTGTAATTTGGGAGTCATCTTTGAGCAGCTTCTTACTTTTCAACCACACATTATCTTAATAGTATGAACAGCTTATTTCCATCTTCACAACATTGCTCATCTGCATTCTTTCCTCAGTGTGAAGGATACCGAAACACTCATTCATGCTTTCATCATTACGCATCTGGACTGTTGGCCTCCTGACTAAATATATCAATAGATTACAATATGTTCAGAATTCTGCTGCTCGTTTACTTACACACACTAAAAAATCTGCTCACATCACTCCTTGTCCTCTATGATCTACATTGGTTACCAGTCTTCTCAGGAATCAAATATAAAATTATTCTTCTCACCTTTGAAGCCCTTCATGGTTTAGCCCCTCATTATCTGTCTGAGCTGCTGCTTCCTTACACTCCTGCCCATGCATTAAGATCATCAGATGCTAACTTACTCACTGTTACCTGTTAGTAACTATGGGTGGCAGAGCTTTCAGTGGGATAGCCCCTAAAATTTGGAATTCTCTCCCTCTCAGCCTTTCACAAAGAAAAATCTAATATTAATTTCAAAATCCTGTTAAAAACATATCTCTTCAATGAGTGTTATTCATTTTCTTGTATGTAATTTCTATTGTCTTATTAATGTGTTTATTGAATTGTAAAGTATCCTTGAGTGTATAAAAGGCACTACATAAATATAACTTATTATTATCATTATTATATGTACAACTACAAACCTACTTTTTCCAACCAGTGTATAACAGATAGATAGATAGATAGTGTGAAAAAGGCGCTATATAGCGCCCTTGAACCCTCAGGGATGACTCCAAACAACGGGTAAAAGTCCAATACTTTTTATTTTGACTCACAGTGCACCAAGCACCTTCCACACTACTCATCCAATACTCGACTATAAATACTCCTCCTCGCCCAGACACTTGCTCCTCTACCTCCCAGCTCAGCTCAGTGTCTGGACTGAGGCACCGTCCTTTTATAGCCCCTGACCCGGAGGTATTCCTGTCCCGACAGTCCATAGTTCCTTACTCCTTCCGGGTCAGGGCAATCAGTCCTTTTCTTTAACCCGGGAGCACGTTGTTAGTTCCTGTCACGTGACCATGACGTATTCCCGGGTCATAGGGCATGAAAGAGCCCATAAGCCCCCCCACAGCGACTCCTGATGGCCCCCAAGGTATCCAGCAGGGTTGTGTAAAAATACTACAAGGTCCATAATGCCCTGCTGGACCTCGGGGCATGATCCTGCTGTCGGGAGAGCTCCTCCTGGCGGCCTGGGGGTGCGGACCGGCATGGAAAGCCGGCAATCCTCCACAATAGATAGATAGATAGATAGATAGATAGATAGATAGATAAATAGATAGATAGATAGATAGATAGATAGATAGATAGATAGATAGATAGATAGATAGATTTTACAAAAGCTCAAGAAACGTTATAATAACTAACAATACAGCAAGACTGAAAGGGAAGCTCTACAGGATGGTAGTGAGACCAGCTATGTTATATGGGCTAAAGACGGTGGCACTGACCAGAAAGCAGGAGACAGAGCTGGAGGTAGCAGAGTTAAAGATACTAAGATTTGCACTTGGTGTAATGAGGATGGATAGGATTAGAAATGAGTACATTAGAGTATCAGCTCAGGTTGGACGGTTGGGAGACAAAGTCAGAGAGGCAAGGTTGCGTTGGTTTGGACATGTGCAGAGGAGATATGCTGGGTTTATTGGGAGAAGCATATTAAATATAGAGCTGCCAGGGAAAAGGAAAAGAGGAAGGGCTAAGAAGAGGTTTATGGATGTGGTGAGAGAGGACATGCATGTGATGAGTGTAACAGAACAAGATGCAGAGGACAGAAAGATATGGAAGAAGATGATCCGCTGTGGCAACCCTTAACGGGAGCAGCTGAAAGAAGAAGAAGAAGACTTCTCTGAAATTCACAGAAGAATTACAAATATGCAAAAAACTTCTGACTTATCTATAAATAACAGAGCATTTCCCATCAGGCATTATAAAGGTATATTATTGTGGTGGGCAGGAGCCCAGTAGTGTTTCCTGACTCACTTCTGCTGATTAATTCATTGGCTGAAAGCCATCAGTGTTAGTGTGTCAGAGAGAGGACGTGGAGCATTGTTCATAATGGCACTGTTTTATTTCAATACTCTCCTTTGCTACTATCTTCAAGGGGGCCAGAGTGCATTCCATAACTGAGCTTGCCCTTTTAATTAGCTTATTGATTCAGTGGACCTCTCTTGAAGTGATGTTACCGACCCGACACACCACAGGGTAGAAAATCTCATTGGCTATAGGGGAATTATAAAACTTGTAAAGGATGTTACTTCCCACATTAAAGGAACACAATCTCCTAAGGAAATAGAGCCGGCTCTGCCCTTTCTTATGTAGTTCTTATGTGTAATGCGGTAACTATGAAGAGTGCAACTGTAATGTGTTGTAATTTGTGGTAACACTTTACATTAGTGATGTTTAATTGCTGGAGGGAAGGTTGTACCTGAGCTGTTTCACTGGGATCCACACACCCACTAATTTAAAAAGTATGTCAAGAAGGATTCTTTTAAATTAAGACTGATTCAGAGGCTTAGTTTCTCTGTGCCATTTCCTATCCTGAGGACAGGAATCATCATTGTTCCATACATGGGGAAAGCTAGACCATCTCTCTCAACCCATTCAGAGGCTATGCTGGAGAAGAGACTATGCAAGATGGAAAACCATTCTACATGCTTAGAGAGAGAGCCATCTGGTGGTCTATTATCAGGATGGATTATTTTGCCAATATTCACTGTACACTACTATTTTGGACATATTATCCATAACGCACAAGTAAAGGCATAATTTTCTCTACATATATACCTTTCTCACCTATATGTACTTTTTCTTATTCCCTGGCATTGATCTATGTAATAAAGAGTTAAAAAGGGAGAATGGGGTCACAGTAGGACCATACCATGACAAAATAGTTGACATCCCTGTTCTACATGAATTCTCTTACAGAACATTTACAAGAATCACTCAGCATGTTATTCAAGCACCTTTATAATTTTCAAACTAACCCAAAAAAGTTTGAGATGTGAGGAGAAAAGGAAACAATTGGAAGAGAGCCATTGTGTGTGGGACGGGAATTGACTATGGATGTCAGATGCCCCAAAAGACAAATTCTTTTATACAATTTCAGTATGAGCATATTCTACTATGGCTATTTATTCTTGGAAAAGGAACTCAAAAGCTGTTCAAGGGCATTTTTCCTCACAACTTACCTTCAAATATAGTCAAACCACATATGGAAATGCCCAGTCCGATAACACTGGCGGTATGTTGCAATAAACAACTTCACGGTGACTGAAATAAACACATAACCCAGTCAATCCTTATGGAAGTGCAATTTTAAATACATTTAAATGGTACAGTGATATGAAATTTTAAGTAGGGAGTAAAATTCTAGGAAAACATAGACTTTATTCATGTCATATATATTTAAATAAAATGCTTAATTTTAGCTTTTTTCTTATATGGCAATAAAAAGGGAAGTACTTCTAACATTAGTGAAGAAGTGACCACACATTTTCCATTTTCAAAGAAATGCTTACCACATGGCACAAATTCTGGCTTTAAAAAACTAATGTGGCTTTACTTATAAACATATTCTCATATGGTAAAAAGCATTTTAAAAGGAAAATCATTGAACTGTGCTATTGTTCAGCGAGACGTATTTTGTTCTGTGACAGTGAAAATTGTTTACCAAATTTAACTTATGGGTCATATGGCATTTTGGTATGCTAGTTTTATTTATTTTCAAAGACTTATTTTTGAAAATCAAGAATCTGCTTACTAAAAGTTAAATTGGCCAGAAAAGCATCTATTAGGTTTGTTGCAGGACATTGGATCATAATATAATTGAGCTGAATGTATCACAATCTAATATATAAAGCTCCAAACCATTGTGTGTAGATATATATATATATATATATATTATATATATATAGTCATCATTGCATAAATTTTTCTTCACCATAGAAATTTAAAGACTAAATTCAACTTACATTCCTACCAAAGATATTTCTGTCGACTAAATAGAACCTACTTATATCCAAATTCGAGCTATTGAGCTGTCGCCTGCCTACCTGAATAAGTCACCCTCGCTTCGCTCTTACTTTTTTACCATTCATTTAATCATGGCTAGTCGCGAAAAAATTAGAACATGGAAGGAGGATTACACTGAGAATGGCTTTACCAAAACAATTATTGATGGCGAATAAAGTATCCATTATTCATAAAGCTTCAATTGGTGATCTGTTTATCTGCGTTAACCTCATATTTTTTCATGGTTCTTCTCAAACCAAGGGGTTGTGAGGGTAAAATGAATTGGGAAGCGCTGATCTATATATATTGAATATATTGAAATAGTTTTACTGTCAAATAATGCAAACAGTACGCGGCACGTGTTTCACCCTAATTCTGGGCTCATCAGGCAGTATACACTCACTGCTCCCCCTCGAGGGAATCGAACCTCGGATGGGGAAGCCTCTCGTGTTGCGCCATGGCATGTGGTTCATTTATTTGACAGTATGTAGATCGGGGTGTATATATATATTGTGGTCCCCGGCCGGAGGGCTTGTGCCTCCTCCGGACCGCGAGGGGGCGTCCGCCCTGGTTTTATTGGAAGCCCAGCCCTGTAGGGGCCCGTGGTCACCGCCAGGCGGCGCCCCAGTGCCTGTTTATCCCGGGAGCCTGGCACTTCCGCCACACCAGGAAGTGCGGGGGGGAAGACGACGGGGAGACACGGACGGCTTCCGAGTGCGCAGCCGGCACTTCCGCCACACAGGGGTGTGGCCACCGCTAAGTGCCGGGAAGCAGCTGGAACCCGTCCGGGTTCCCATAAAAGGGGCCGCCTCCTTCCAGTCGGTGGTGGACGTCGGGAGGCAGTGTTTTGGGTAGGCTTGAGAGAGGACAGGAGGCGGCCAGGAAGGCACAAGAGACTGTGGGCCTGGACATTGGGGAAATCGGTGCAAGAAGGCACTGGGGGTGCACGTGAGCAAAACTGTAAATAGTATTGTAAATAAACAGTGTGTGGGTGCAAAATATGTTGTCCGCCTGTCTGTGCCGGGGCCAGCGTTCACAATATATATATATATATATACTCCTGTAGCCACAATAAATGCATTTATTTTGTAGACAAACCAGGGATGAACAAGTTCCTTTCTACTGCAGCCACAGTTGTGACACACATAAAAAACATCAATAATAACTCATAAACTTGCAATATTATTTAGGAAAATCGCAACATTTTACTCACCAAAAATTCGGATTATTTGTAAACAAAATCCATCGTCCTATCTTTCCTCAAAAACAATTCAATTACTCTGTTGTATGGATTATCCGTGCACTTCAGTTTCATCAAAACCTCACTTTCTATTGCCATCAAAGCTAACGCTAAAAGGCGAACCCACCCTATGGTATTTCTGGCATAAGTCTGATTTGGCTTTAGGGCTGAAAATGTCCGCTCGACAGAAGCAGTGTACACAGGAATGCTCACCGCCAAACATACCAATGTGTACAGCTGCCCCATGCTCTCATTCAGATTTTTCTGATGAAGGAAGTTAAGGAGATCAGTGGGAGATTCTCCGGCAAAATCATCCATGGCATACATTACAGTCAGTTCTGTTTTTAGCCGAGACAGATCAAAAAGTGCTCCGTGGCTCTTGTGTTAAACTGGAGAAGGCTGCATGCATGAAATTTTTCTTGTATTCCCGAAACTTCTGGGGCTCGAGGAGCATGACAAACATCAGGTTTTCATGGTCTTGAAATCTGGTCTGTGTCTGGCAAATAATATTGTCCAGAATCCTGCCATGGAGTTGGCCGTAGTGCATGCGATGATCTTTCGCTCAGAGCGTTTGCGGTGCGTTCAATGGCCTCGTAGAGTTCCTCATATCGGCTTCTATCCAATCAATGGGTCTGAATACGGTGACGTTGCCGTACGCCTGCTAGAGGGCCCTACTGACACCAGCTCAAAATCTGATTGGTTGAAGCAACAGGTTAATCGACATTTATTCTGTGTTAGAGTGCCTCCACAACAGATTGTAAAAGCCTCTCTGCCTGGCAACAAATGACGGCTGAAATGTGATTGGTTAAATATTTTAATACGAAACTACGCCTTCCACGGCTATCGAGCTCCATTCTATTACAGTATATGGACAAAAATACGTTCCAGTTATGACCATTACGCGTAGAATTTCGAAATGAAACCTACCCAACTTTTATAAGTAGGCTGTAAGGAATGAGCCTGCCAAATTTCAGCCTTCTACCTACACGGGAAGTTGGAGGATTAGTGATGAGTGAGTCAGTCAGTGTGTGATTCAGTGAGTGAGTGAGTTATTGAGGGCTTTGCCTTTTATCTAGATATATATATTGTAATAGATGGCCAGGACACCCCTTTGACACTTGGTTTGTGGGAATTGCCATGGACTACACATTACTTCCCCCGGAACGCTTGGTGGCAGCCCCCCGAGTTGCAATGGGGCCACAGGCATGGGACTTCAGAGCTCAGTCTTGTTGGAATTCGTTGCCACCACCAGGGGGAGCTACATGGCTTAACGAGCCTGTGTGGGCTGGAAAGCAGCCACACCCAGATGTGCTGCCTGAATTAGATTAATTATCACCTAAAACGCTTCCAGGTGGACAGTATAAGGGGCCAGCATCCACCACTCTGAGATCCAGAGTCAGGAGGAGGAGGACAACGCTTGACGGGAGGAGTAGTGGTGAAGATCAGTGTGTTTTGTTTTGGTGTATTTATTTTGTGCTTTTGGGACTGTGCTGTGCCAGTGGGACACGGGGAAGACGTACCCCACAGGTGAAGACAATAAATATGTGTTATTTTTACGTGTGCCTCCCTGTCTCTTTGTGCCGGGTTGAGTGCCTATAGGGCACCTTGTCACTATATATATATATATATATATATATATATATATATATATATATATATATATATATATTGTGGTCCCCGGCCGGGGACGCCCAGGAGGACCAGAGGAGGGCTTGTGCCTCCTCCAGACCGAAAGGGGGCGTCCGTCCTGGTTATGTTGGGGGCCTCGGGTAAAGAGCTTGGAAGCCCAGCCCTGTAGGGACCCGTGGCAGCGCCCCGATGCCGGTATATCCCGTGTGGTCCCCGGCCGGGCTCCAGGCGGCGTCCCAGTGCCTGATTATCCCAGGAGCCCGGCACTTCCGCCACACCAGGAAGTGCCGGGGAAGACGACAGGGGACACCCGGACGGCTTCCGGGTGCGCAGCCGGCACTTCCGCCACACGGGGGTGTGTCCGCGGGAGATTGCCGGGAAGCAGCTGGAGCCCATCTGGGTTCCTATAAAAGGGGCCGCCTCCCTCCAGTCAGCAGTGGATGTCAGGTGGAAGTGGACAGAGCTGGAGAGAGGACTGGAGGCGGCCAGGAAAGAAAGGCACAGGTACTGTGAGCCCTGGACTTTGGGGAATCGGTGCAGAAGGCACTGGGGTCTTGTAGTGCACGTAAATCTTGTAAATAATTATTGTAAATAAACAGTGTGTGGTGGAGCCAACGATGTCTGTCTGTTTGTGTCCGGGTCCAAGTTCACAATATATATATATATATATATATATATATATATATATATATATATATATTGTGAGATGTGGCCGGCTTGTCATCCCGGCCAATACCCCCAGGCTGCCAGATGGAGCCCTCCCTGCAGTATGGAGGTGCCCCGAAGACCAGCAGAGAGTCATGGACTATGTAGTTTTTATATAAGACCCTGCTGAATACCACAGGGGCCGCAAGAGGGAGCTGCAGGGAGGACCAAAGATTTATTTGTGCCCTATGACCTGGATGTTCGTCAAAGAAAGAGTGACGGGCTTCCGGGGGGAAGAAAAGACCTTTTACCTGACCCGGAAGTGATACAGGATCACATGGACTGGGGATTGGGAACACTTCCGGGTCAGAGTATATAAAAGGACTGTGAGAGCTCCCTGATGGCGAGCTGAGCTGGGTGGAAGGGTGGCAACACGTCTGGGAGTGGAGGATTGTTTATTATTGTAGTTATTGTTATTTAATGAGTATAGTGGAGGAGAGGGTGCTTTGTGCACTGTGGCATTTGGACTTTTACCTGGTGTCTGGAGTCATGGACAGGGGTTCAAGGGAGCGAGAGCGCCTCCTATCTGTCACAATATATATATATATAATATATATATATATATATACTAGGGTGTTCCCCCCGCCCACTTCGCTCTCCAACCCCACTGCTCGTTTTGCTCGTCAGCTACTTTGCGTCTGTGTCGCTCGCGTTGTGAAGAGGGGGGCTGAATGCGCTCCAAGGAGACGCGGTCACTCCTCCAAAACTCCCTCTTAAACAGTGATACAATGGGAAACAAATACAATTTTATTTCACTTCCTCTTTGCTCGATCAGCTGCTGGCTTGCTGCTGCTGCCGTGCCACGTAATCTGCATCTTGCACAGCGCTTCGAACATTTAAAAGCCTGTACAACAGCTGTCCTACTCTTTGTCTTTTATCTCCAGCCCCAGGTGTGGTTAAATCTTTTGGCACAAAGTCCCGACTCGCGAGACGTGAGTTCTTGATATTTTATTGTTTATAATTTAAAAACGGAATAAGAATCTGAAAATCTAACAACATCACATTAAAGTTCAATAAATTCTGAAAAGAATTATACCAAACATATATATGTAGGTTTTAAAATAAGTCACCGTTGCACTTTTAGGCTTAGGATTTTATATATATATATATATATATATATATATATACAGTGGTGTGAAAAACTATTTGCCCCCTTCCTGATTTCTTATTCTTTTGCATGTTTGTCACACAAAATGTTTCTGATCATCAAACACATTTAACCATTAGTCAAATATAACACAAGTAAACACAAAATGCAGTTTTTAAATGATGGTTTTTATTATTTAGGAGAAAAAAAATCCAAACCTACATGGCCCTGTGTGAAAAGTAATTGCCCCTGAACCTAATAACTGGTTGGGCCACCCTTAGCAGCAATAACTGCAATCAAGCGTTTGCGATAACTTGCAATGAGTCTTTACAGCACTCTGGAGGAATTTTGGCCCACTCATCTTTGCAGAATTGTTGTAATTCAGCTTTATTTGAGGGTTTTCTAGCATGAACCGCCTTTTTAAGGTCATGCCATAGCATCTCAATTGGATTCAGGTCAGGACTTTGACTAGGCCACTCCAAAGTCTTCATTTTGTTTTTCTTCAGCCATTCAGAGGTGGATTTGCTGGTGTGTTTTGGGTCATTGTCCTGTTGCAGCACCCAAGATCGCTTCAGCTTGAGTTGACGAACAGATGGCGGACATTCTCCTTCAGGATTTTTTGGTAGACAGTAGAATTCATGGTTCCATCTATCACAGCAAGCCTTCCAGGTCCTGAAGCAGCAAAACAACCCCAGACCATCACACTACCACCACCATATTTTACTGTTGGTATGATGTTCTTTTTCTGAAATGCTGTGTTCCTTTTACGCCAGATGTAACGGGACATTTGCCTTCCAAAAAGTTCAACTTTTGTCTCATCAGTCCACAAGGTATTTTCCCAAAAGTCTTGGCAATCATCGAGATGTTTCTTAGCAAAATTGAGACGAACCCTAATGTTCTTTTTGCTTAACAGTGGTTTGCGTCTTGGAAATCTGCCATGCAGGCCGTTTTTGCCCAGTCTCTTTCTTATGGTGGAGTCATGAACACTGACCTTAATTGAGGCAAGTGAGGCCTGCAGTTCTTTAGACGTTGTCCTGGGGTCTTTTGTGACCTCTCGGATGAGTCGTCGCTGCGCTCTTGGGGTAATTTTGGTCGGCCGGCCACTCCTGGGAAGGTTCACCACTGTTCCATGTTTTTGCCATTTGTGGATAATGGCTGGAGTCCCAAAGCTTTAGAAATGGCTTATAACCTTTACCAGACTGATAGATCTCAATTACTTCTGTTCTCATTTGTTCCTGAATTTCTTTGGATCTTGGCATGATGTCTAGCTTTTGAGGTGCTTTTGGTCTACTTCTCTGTGTCAGGCAGCTCTATTTAAGTGATTTCTTGATTGAAACAAGTGTGGCAGTAATCAGGCCTGGGGTGGCTACGGAAATTGAACTCAGGTGTGATACACCACAGTTAGGTTATTTTTAACAAGGGGCAATTACTTTTTCACACAGGGCCATGTAGGTTTGGATTTTTTCTCCTAAATAATAAAACCATCATTTAAAACTGCATTTTGTGTTTACTTGTGTTATATTTGACTAATGGTTAAATGTGTTTGATGATCAGAAACATTTTGTGTGACAAACATGCAAAAGAATAAGAAATCAGGAAGGGGGCAAATAGTTTTTCACACCACTGTATATATATCCATCCATCCATCCATCCTCTTCCGCTTATCCGAGGTCGGGTCGCGGGGGCAGCAGCTTAAGCAGAGAGGCCCAGACTTCCCTCTCCCCGGCCACTTCTTCCAGCTCTTCCGGGAGAATCCCAAAGCGTTCCCAGGCCAGCCGGAGACATAGTCCCTCCAGCGTGTCCTGGGTCTTCCCGGGGCCTCCTCCCGTTGGACGTGCCGGAACACCTCACCAGGGAGGCGTCCAGGAGGCATCCTGATCAGATGCCCGAGCCACCTCATCTGACTCCTCTCGATGGAGGAGCAGCGGCTCTACTCTGAGCCCTCCCGGATGACTGAGCTTCTCACCCTATCTTTAAGGGAAAGCCCAGACACCCTGCGGAGGAAACTCATTTCAGCCGCTTGTATTCGCAATCTCGTTCTTTCGGTCACTACCCATAGCTCATGACCATAGGTGAGGGTAGGAGCGTAGATCGACTGGTAAATTGAGAGCTTTGCCTTACGGCTCAGCTCCTTTTTCACCACGACAGACCGATGCAGAGCCCGCATCACTGCGGATGCCGCACCGATCCGCCTTTCGATCTCACGCCCATTCTTCCCTCACTGTGAACAAGACCCCGAGATACTTGAACTCCTCCACTTGGGGCAGGATCTCTCCCCAACCCTGAGAGGGCACTCCACCCTTTTCCGCTGAGGCCCATGCTCTGGGATTTGGAGGTGCTGATTCTCATCCCAGCCGCTTCACACTCAGCTGCGAACCGATCCAGAGAGAGCTGAAGATCACGGCCTGATGAAGCAAACAGGACAACATCATCTGCAAAAGCAGTGACCCAATCCTGAGTCCACCAAACCGACCCCTTCAACACCCTGGTTGCGCCTAGAAATTCTGTCCATAAAAGTTATGAACAGAATCGGTGACAAAGGGCAGCCCTGGCGGAGTCCAACTCTCACTGGAAACGGGCTCGACTTACTGCCGCAATGCGGACCAAGCTCTGACACCGGTTGTACAGAGACCGAACAGCTCTTATCAGGGGTCCGTACCCCATACTCCCGAGCACCCCCACAGGATTCCCGAGGGACACGGTCAATGCCTTTTCCAAGTCCACAAAACACATGTAGACGGTCGGGCAAACTCCCATGCACCCTCCAGGACTCTGCTAAGGGTGAAGAGCTGGTCCACTGTTCCGCGACCAGGACTAAAACCACACTGTTCCTCCTGAATCCGAGGTTGACTATCCGACGGACCCTCCTCTCCAGAACCCCGAATAGACTTTTCCAGGGAGGCTGAGGAGTGTGATCCCTCTATAGTTGGAACACACCCTCCGTCCCCTTTTAAAGAGGGGACCACCACCCCGGTCTGCCAATCCAGAGGCACTGTCCCGATGTCCATGCGATGTTGCAGAGACGTGTCAACCAAGACAGTCCTACAACATCCAGAGCCTTAAGGAACTCGGTATCTCATCCACCCCGGGCCCTGCCACCAAGGAGTTTTTGACCACCTCGGTGACTTCAGTCCCAGAGATGGGAGAGCCCACCTCAGAGTCCCCAGGCTCTGCTTCCTCATTGGAAGGCATGTTAGTGGGATTGAGGAGGTCTTGAAGTACTCCTCCCACCACCCACAACGCCCGAAGTCGAGGTCAGCAGCGCACCATCCCCACCATATACGGTGTTGACACTGCACTGCTTCCCCTCTGAGACGCCGGACGGTGGACCAGAATCTCCTCGAAGCCGTCCAAAGTCGCTCTCCATGGCCTCTCAAACTCCTCCCATGCCCGAAGTTTTGCCTCAGCAACAACCGGCCGTTCGCTTGGCCTGCGGTACCTATCAGCTGCCTCCAGAGACCCACAGGACAAAAAGTCCTATAGGACTCCTTCTTCAGCTTGACGGCATCCCTCACGCCGTGTCCACCAACGGGTTCGGGATTGCCGCCACGACAGGCACCGACCACCTTGCGGCCACAGCTCCGTCAGCCGCCTCAACAATAGAGGCACGGAACATGGCCCATTCGACTCAATGTCCCCACCTCCCTCGGGGCGGGTTGAAGTTCTGCCGGAGGTGGAAGTTGAAGCTACTTCTGACAGGGGACTCTGCCAGCCGTTCCCACAACACGTGGGCCTACCAGGTCTGACCGGCATCTTCCCCACCATCGAAGCCAACTCACCACCAGGTGGTGATCAGTTGACAGCTCCGCCCCTCTCTTCACCCGAAAGTGTCCAAGACATATGGCGCAAGTCCGGCGACCACGACCACAAAGTCGATCATCGACCTGAGGCCTAGGGTGTCCTGGTGCCAAGTGCACATATGAACACCCTTATGCTTGAACATGGTGTTCGTTATGGACAATCCGTGGCGAGCACAGAAGTCCAATAACAAAACACCGCCGGGTTCAGATCGGGGCCATTCCTCCCAATCACGCCCTTCCAGGTCTCACTGTCATTGCCCACGTGAGCATTGAAGTCTCCCAGCAAAACGAGGGAATCCCCAGAAGGTATGCCCTCTAGGACCCCCTCCAGAGACTCCAAAAAGGGTGGATACTCCAAACTGCTGTTCTGCGCATACGCACAAACAACAGTCTGGACCCTTCCCCACCCGGCGGAGGGAGGCCACCCTCTCGCCCACCGGGTAAACCCCAATGCACAGGCTCCAGTGGGGGCAATAAGTATGCCCACACCTGCTCGGCCCTCACCGGGGCAACTCCAGAGTGGTAGAGAGTCCAGCCCCTCTCAAGGAGATTGGTTCCAGAGTCCAAGCTGTGCGCCGAGGTGAGTCCGACTATATCTAGCCGAACCTCTCACCTCGCGCACTAGCTCAGGCTCCTTCCCCTTCAGAGAGGTGACATTCCACGTCCCAAGAGCCAGTTTCTGTAGCCGAGGATCAGACCGCCAAGGTCCCTGCCTTCGGCCACCACCCAACTCACACTGCACCCAACCTCCTTGGCCCCTCCCATAGGTGGTGAGCCCATGGGGAGGAGGACCCACGTTGCCTCTTCGGGCTGTGCCCGGCCACCAGGCGCTCGCCATCGAGCCCCACCTCCAGGCCTGGCTCCAGAGGGGGCCCCGGTGACCCGCGTCCGGGCAAGGGAAGACCAGTTTGCCTTGGGTGGCCCTACCAGGGGCATAAAGCCCCGGACAACATAGCTCCTATCATATATATACATATATGATTGGCTAAGACTGTAACCTACCGCAACCAAAATTTTCATCCTTGGGGGTACCTTTGGTTTTTTTTTTTTTTCTTTTTACTACAATTTGAATGACAGTGCCACTTGGTGGCTTAGACCAAGTGCAACACTGAAGCCAGACATATCATATACAGTCTGGAGAAAACCATGAGTGAATTTTGCTTAGAAGTAGGTGGGAACAATTAGAGCGTCACATTTGCAAACAAATCCAGTGGCTCACAAAGGCAGTGCTCAAAGTGTGGGTGGTGATTTTAAACTGTAAAGATCAGAGGTGCTCTTGTTAACGTGGTCTGACGGAGAGCAAGCTTCTGATTATGATGAACTATCTACAAGTCAAAATATCTCATGGGGATGGGTTGAACTTGTGCCGATTCAGGCTAGCAAACCTTCAGGAACAAACCTTCGACAGGGCACCAGTCCAACACTGAGCAAACACACACACACACACACACACAAACACACACACACACAGGACAATTTGGCTTGTGGGAGAAAACCAGAGTACCTGGAGGAAACCCACACAGACACAGGGAAAACATGCACATTCCATGCATGTAAGGCAGCAGTGCTACCACTGCACAACTGTGCTGCCCTTAAAAATAAACATAACCTGTTTTAAAATATGCATAACCTGATGGAAGAGAAAAAACATATTGTAGCATCAGATTATACATTGGCCTTCAATGGTGTCGAAGGACGAGTGGTAAACGTGAACGGCATGTTATTCTAGGTGTTGTGTGTACTCTCTATTGTTCAGCATTATGATGACAGTGGAGGAGGCAATTTGAGTTTGAAAGAATTAGCAGTTATGCTTGTGAGAATATGAACTGCAAAATAGCTTTTGAAGTAAATGATGTGTCATACTGTGTCAAAAGGACTGCTGTTAAGAGAGCTGAGGATGAAGAGCAAGCAACATGAGATGCAGATTTCAGTACTTAAAACACTCAAATCAACAAATCTGCCTGACAACACCAGTAGATGCACAGATGAGGCTGCACAACGTCTACCTTCTGATTGCAAATTCAATTGAATAACTGAAGAAATTCTAGCATTACTGTCTTTTTGGAAAAGCAAACATGCTATGACAAAACAGCTACAGCGTTTTAACACGTTGTTATCCACAGACCACAATGATTAAGTTATTTACCACAGTGATTTAAGTAATTTCCTTCGGGATTAATAAAGTTTTTCTGATTCTGATTATCTAAACTGTGTTTGTTGCTGTTATGTCATATAGTGGAATAGTTAAAATGACAGAAAGATATCATTGCAACAGAGGCATTTCTCAAATATGTGGAGCCCAGTAGCTGCAGATGGTCTACGTGTGTGTATGTCTGTCTGTTCCCACTGCCTCAGCACTCATTACAACGTGCAAATTAAATATTAAGCTTCAGTTATCTTGTGCTACCTAGCTCCTTGAAGGATAACAACTATTTGTACTTTTTATTTTCTCTCAGCATCAAGTCTTTTGTTCAGTACCTTTTGCTCTCTCCCTGAAACCCTGGCACAGACTGGAGAAATTAGTGGCGACTGTTTCATAAAGAAGCCCAGTGGGTGCAGCCTTTGCAGCACAGGATTTCACTGGTATTCATTATGCACTTTTTAACGTATTGTCCCCAGATGTTTGTTATCGTTTGACAATCATGTCTGACCGCTTGAAACTAGAAAAGTCTATAGCCAGATTAGCTGTCAAACAGACCAGAGCTTGAAAATGCCTACCTGTGCATAGCTGGATCCTGCTTTTAGGTAGACAAAATGACCCGCTGTAATATTGCAGAGGATAAGTAGTCCTCAGTAGTCCAAATATGAGGCTTGGTTGGCACAACTGCTGAACGCCAAGTTCTTAGGCTATGTACTTAGTCCTGTTTAATCCGGTGCAGAGTCACTGCAGGGTCTGGATGTACCCTGCAGCATTGGATGCAAGGGTGGATATCAAGAACAGAATGGTAGTCATTCCATGGAGATATGCACATTCACAAGAAGAGATACAATTTAGAGTTATCAGTCAACTACACATGCACATCTTTGGAAACAAAATTATACAATGAAAAACTATGCAGACATCAGCAAGAATATGTAAGACCTAGTGAATAAGGGCCCTTGGGATGTTTCACAACTGGCTGTCTGTCAATGGCAAACACAGTCTTACTATACATCAGTGACAGCAGGTCCTGAGTCTAAGGCAGTAGACCAGTTGAAATGGCACCTCCTGTAGCATTACTTTTGTATATTACTTGCACTAGTTTTCGTAGTAGATTTGCCTTCAAACTTCAACACTACAATATGTCTAAAAAATAACAATTAGATTATACAAATTAAAAAATATAACCTACTCTACCCACTACCCAAAGATATACATAGTACCTTAAGTTCACTCAACAGTGTAAATTTGAAAGGTTTGAGTGAGTGTGCCCAGAACACAGTCCAAGGTCCAGTAAAGAAATTAATCGAAGGGTACCCTGAGATTCAACAATTAGCTTATGTGGATCTGAAAATGGATGAATGGGTAGAATAGAGCTTTCTGATTTATCCACAAACAAGTAATCACTCAGAACAAAGGGTCCTGAGGAATTAAAGCTTTCCCTATAGCAGCTTACGGAATAAGACAGAAAACAATTTTGGAAGGGGTCCCAATAAATCAAATGGGCAAACCCACTCATACCAGGTAAATGTAGCATTACAAACTGACACAAAAATATTCATATTCACTTTGTATTCCTTCCATATCTGATTACTTAGTGCTTTTTGTAGCATTTCTGTGCCCTGTGTACCATTATTTTTTACTTTACTAAAATGGATTTTATCCTCCAAAAGGAGAGCTTTATTTTCAAATAGAAATTAGGGTCATTCTTCTTGTAACCCGCTATGGCCCATTCACAATTTAGGATTGAAGCATGAGCTCTGCTGGCACAGACTTGCTACAGATCAAGCCAACCAACAATTTAACAAACTGGAGTTTTGAGCCACGTTTTTAAGTGTTAACAGTTATCAAGATAATTGCCTTTCAGTGAATGTGTTGTGTTTAAGCCACGGAACTGACTTTTGTTTATTTATAATTCTTTAATTATTGCTTATATTGTAATTATCCATTCATCCATTTTCTAACCCGCTGAATCCGAATACAGGGTCATGGGGGTCTGCTGGAGCCAATCCCAGCCAACACAGGGCACAAGGCAGGAACCAATCCTGGGCAGGGTGCCAACCCACCACAGGACACACACAAACACACCCACACACATCAAGCACACACACTAGGGCCAATTCAGAATCGCCAATCCACCTAACCGGCATGTCTTTAGATTGTGGGAGGAAACCGGAGCGCCCAGAGGAAACCCACGCAGACACGGGGAGAACATGCAAACTCCACGCAGGGAGGACCCGGGAAGCGAACCCGGGTCACCTAACTGCGAGGCAGCAGCGCTACCCACTGCGCCACCGTGCTGCCCTATATTGTAATTAGTTTATTATAAATATTTTTTTGTCAGATTTGTTTATTATGTAGTTTGTATGTGCTTATATTTAATCTACCATATCCCTTGTGCTTTGCAGGTGGTTCCCCAAGAGATGGGGCCACCTGTCTATCACATTGCAGTACTGATTTTAGTCCTATAAAGTGTGGTAGCCGGCCTGAACACAGACAGGCGGACAGCGATGGTTCAACCCATACACGTTTATTATACATTATTTATATTTATAGGTGCCACACACATCCCCAAAACTCCCCCAAAGTCCAGGACCTCACACATTGCCTCTTCGAACTTCAGGCGGCCTCCACTGCTCTCCTCCAAGACTTTGTCCTCTGCACTCCCGACTCCAGCCAACGAATGGAGGGTGGCGGCCCCTTTTATACACATCCGGATGTGCTCCAGGTGCCTCCCGATTAGCTTCCGCTGGCACTCCCCAGTGTGGCGGAAGTACCGGCTGTGCACCCAGAAGCACTCCGGGTGTCCCTGGTCGTCTTCCCCCCAGCACTTCCGGGTGTGGCAGAAGTGCTGAGGACCAGGGCTCTCCAGGCATTGGGGCTTCTATGCTCTGTTCCCGTGGTCCCCAAAGCCACCAGGATGGTTGCCCCCTCGAGGTCTGGAGGAAGCGTAATCCCTCCTCCGGTCTTTTTGGGCATACCGGCTGGGTGCCACCCCCAGCCACTTGCCACAAAAGGTTGATGGGAAATGCAGTCCCAAAGGTACATTGAATGCACTTATAGTTAGTGAGCTTGTTAATTCTTTGTGTTTACTGGCTTTTCAACCTTTTTGCTTGTGTTTTTGGGATTCTGATTTCTGAAGTGTTTTGGGGTTCCTTTGCTTAGAATTGTCTTGTTGGCAAATCATTTTGCCTCCTGTTTAACAATTTGAAATTTAATGTTAATAAAGTCAGACAAATTTTTTGTCTTGCGCTGTACTAGACAGGGTTTGATGGTGTTTCCCTTCCTGTTGGGGCATTTGGAATATACTGTGTGACATTTCAAAGCATACGTTTGATCTGTGTGAGTTAAATGCATTTTAGTTTGGTGCAGACCAAAGCTAACCACTCATCGGAATCTAGATTGCCTTTCGGTGTACCTCTTCTGGGCTGGCTAGTGGGAGTCAGGTCTGCTCCCTGGCTATTTTTGAAGGCCTCACTCCTTTTTGTTATTTGTGTGCTGCAGCAATCCTGACAGAATGTACCACCTAACAAAATGAAAAACCATGGACTCGAGCTTGGTCCAAACTGAGCTATAATATCAACTGAAGTATTAGAGATGGTGGACAGACTTTTTCAGAAATATATAGTAGTATTGCTCTGGATTAAAGGGTACCCGTACCTCCAACCATGTGCAATAGATTATGAATAAATTAGTGGATGCCTCATCTTTTTTGGCTAAGGTGGTAGATTTGGAGGAGGATGAAACACGGTATTACCTGGTGGAAAGTTACACTCTAAGTGCCATTGAGGCCCATCAGAAAACTAGTCTTGTTGTGATTGTGGTGGCAAATAAATGGCAAAATAGTGTTAGGTCTTCAAATTCAACAATGGATTCTACTGAATCGCTTGTCTTCACAGCCTTTACAGAGAGAGGGGCAGTTCCTAAACAACAGTTGGTGCTGCATCTTGTGGTTCTGCCCACAAAGAACATGAAGCATGAATTTAAAGAGATAGTACAACAATACATACTTTACCTTGATACATGACAGTTATTTCTGTTAGTTTCACTTATCATTTGTTATTTCTGTTGAATGTATCTCTGTGGCCTGTGTTTTGTGGGTGGAGCCCCAGGAGGCGGGGTTTCACCTGATATTGTGACTGCTGGGTCCGCCTTCCGGCTATTTATTCCAGTCAGAAGTGAGAGCCAGCAGCTGAGTATTGAAATTGTTTGGAGTTCTGTAAGTATTATGTTTTATTGCTTGGATTTTCTGTTTTTTTAATCATTTCTGCTTTGCCCCTAGATTTTTCACTTTGGGTAAGTGTTTTGAGACTTGTTTGCTTCGAATTGCCTTTAAGGCACATCCTTTTTGCTAGTTTTAAATGTTTTTTTTATTTCTACACGTAAATTATAAAGATTACATTTTGGTATTTTCTTTACAAACCAGATTTTTCACAATTGTATCTCCCTTGTAAGGCATTTTTGTATATTTTTGAATTTTTAAGCTAGCTTCACATTTTTGGGGCCTGCTAGCAATTAGCAGTTGGAGAAAGCTCAATCAGGACAGGCCTCTTCTGGCTGTTATATTTCAGTCAGGGTTCATCCCCTAACTGGGATTCAAATCTTTGATTGTTTATAATTTTATGTTTAAATTAATTTATTATTTGCATTATTCTTTGTTTTTTATTTGGTTTATGCATGTAAACCTTATATGCTTTGTGTTTTGTGGGTGGTTACCCAAGAGGTGGGGCCAGCTTCCATCAAAACAAGGTACTGACCACCTCCCTGTAAAGGCAGAGGGCATCCCACAGTACCTTGCAGTTCATTTGAATGCGCTTAGGAGTTTGTGGTGAGTTATTGTGTTTCTTCTGTGCTTTATATTACTAGAGTTTTTGAGCTGCTTTGTTCTTTTTAATTCAGCATTGAATTTCTGTATTGGGACCTTGCTGCTTTTAGAATTGCATCTTGCAGGAATTGTATGCCTTTTGTACTCTTTGGAGCTTCACAGTATAACAAAGCTTTAATTTGAAATAAATCTTAGTCAGTCAGTCAGTCATTTTCCAACCCGTTACATCCTAACTACAGGGTCACGGGGACCTGCTGGAGCCAATCCCAGCCAACACGGTGCGCAAGGCTGGAAACAAACCCCAGGCAGGGCGCCAGCCCACTGCAGGGCACACCCACACACCAAGCACACCCGCGAGACAATTTAGGATCGCCAATGCATCTAACCTGCATGTCTTTGGACTGTGGGAGGAAACCGGAGCACCCGGAGGAAACCCACGCAGACACGGGAAGAACATGCAAACTCCATGCAGGGAGGACCCGGGGAGCAAACCCAGGTCTCCTTACTGCGAGGCAGCAGCGCTACCCACTGCGCCACTGTACCACCTAATAAATCTTTTATTTTATAACTACTGTATTCTGCTTTTGACCTTATATCTACCAGGTATGTAATGGCAAATCGCCCATAGTTGGCATAACACTGTTGGCATAACACTCCACAATTATAATACACTGGGAAGGCTGTTGTAAGTTGTGACCTGCCTTTTTTGGAGCATTTTGGAGGCCTCCCAACATTGTTGCCATGTCTGGGACTTCCCATCACAACAGCCACTTTGTTTTTGTACTTTTCAATACGAATATCACCATAGCATTCATTTTTTACCTTCAGCAGCAATATTGTTGTTAATGATGGCCTCCTGTTATAGGAAGTACATCGTGTGATGCCATTATTCCACCAGTATTTAAGATGGCTCTTGTCTATGTTTTTGGTATTTGTGATATAATTTAGCTAGTAAAAATATAGTACAGAGTCAGGACTTTGTTGTATGTCACCACTTTGTTTTTGCTTTGGTGTTATGTAGAACAGCCTCTTTTTGGAATCCAACATTTGCCTATTTCACGTTTCTCTTTCACAAATTTGACACAAAAAGAAGAACCCACAATTGTCTGTGAAATAACTTGAAACTGACAAAAGTATTTGGCACACACCATTGTTTCTCCGATCTTTAACAACAATCAGACTTTGCTGTAGAGTTTCATTCAACAGAACATTTCAAATAATAAAACAAATATAAATGACATGGACAAAAATGAATGGACCCTTAACCTAATAGTTTGTTGCTTAACCTTTATAAGCAATCACTGCAGACAAGTGCTGCCAATGAGACTTCTGCACCCATCAACAGGTAGTTTGACCCACTCTTTCTGAGCAAACTGCTCCTGCTGTGTCAGGCTGGAAGGGGGCCTTCTCCAGTCTGCATGTTTCAGTTCTTGCCATAGATGTTTGATTGGATTCAAATCAGGACTCAAAGAAGGCCACCACAGAATAGTCTAATGTTTTGTTCTTAGTCATTCTTGGGTACTCTTAGCTGTGTGTTTTGGGTCATTATCATGTTGGAGGATCCATAACCTGTTACTGAGACAGAGCTTTCTGACACTGGGTAGTACATTTCGCTCCAAAGTGTCTTTGATATTCTTGAGATTTCATTGTTCCCTGCACAGAGTCAAAGCACCCTGTGCCAAACACAGCAAAGCAGCCCCGTAACATAACCAAGCCTCCTCCATGATGGAGGAGGTCATAGAGCTGATGTGACTTGCCAAAATGCTCCAGTTTTGTATCATCTGTCCAAAGGACATTCTTCCAGAAACATTGCAGCTTGTCAATATGCATTTTTATGTTTTTATTTCAGTAGTGGAGTCCTCCTGGGTCTTCTTCCATTGAACCCACTGCCACTCAAAAAGGGCAGATGGTGCGATCAGAAACTGATGGACCTTGACCTTGAAATTGAACTTGTATCTCTTTGGAAGTTGTCCTTGACTTTTTTCCTACAATTCTCACTATCCTTCTGCTCATTCTGGGGTTGGTTTTCCTCTTGCAGCTGCATCCACGGAGGTTGGATAAAGTCCTATGGACATTAAACTTCTTAATAACATTTGCAGCTGTTGACACAGGAACTGCTGGGAGATCGTCCTAAAACCTTTGCCTTTGACATGCTTGTCTATAATATTTTTTCTGATCTCCACAGACAGCTCTTTCCTTTGCTTTCTCTGGTCCATGTTCAGCATGGGACACACAATAATAACAAACAGCAAAGTTACTACTTTTCTCCATTTAAATAAGCTGAATCACTGAGTGCACAATTGGACACATCTGTGATACTAAAGAAAACAGTTGATTTGAAAAATTGCTCTAATCCAATTATTTATGATATTTTCTAGGGTTACCATCAAATGTTTCCAGGCCATTTACAAAAGATCTTTGTAGAATAAGCCATACTTGATCTATTTTCACACTTGCTTTGCTTGACTTGATGACATATCAAAGGCATTCAGGTATACATGGGACAACTGCTATTAATTTAATCACTGTTTAGGAGGCAAACAGCACTTTTTCAATGAGCCGTACAACAAATTTGTCCAAGTCTGTGCATTCCTTGATCCTGTATAGTGTTGGAACACACATTCATGTTTCACTAAAATGTCAAATCAGAGGATTAGAAGCACATACCTAACAGAAACACAACACACAGCTTCCCGATTTCATGCACAATCTTAAGTTATGCCCCTATCTTACAACCGGAGGCAGAATGTCATCATTTAGTTGAGATTCACTTCTCCATGCTGACCTAGGTATTGCAGAATAAAAAGCACAAAGTAAAATCTGTCATGTACCATTGGCCACCTGAAATTATATTTATGCATTTTAAGGACTTGGTAAAGAGCTGAGGCTTAATAATTATGTACTGATATGTAAAACAACAAGATTGAGAAAAGGTGGACTTTCATTTTCACATTTCTGTCCGTTTAGATTTGCTGTTTTTTAACCACAGATTATAAATTGGGATGCTGATTATTTAAAAAGAAGACAAGTTCATTCGTCCAGGGAATAAGACCACGTCTTGACACTGAAAGTAATCCATCAGTTGAGTACCTGAAAATGAAAGGCCAAGTGATCTTTTATCAAATTATGTTTTATGTACTGTAGGTTTGCAACTATCTCAGCAGACAGAAGCAAAAAAGCACCAGAGGCTGTTTTTTCCAATCTGGATAGGCAGTCAGCCAGTTGATTTCAACCTAACCAAGCACTGAACTTTTAATTTAAGCCAAATGTGCCTCAATTATTTTATTTTCAAATGGCTCCAATAATAAGAGCAAAGCAGAACAGTCTTGGCTTGCTATAAAGAGATGTAAGGTCATAAATCCTCAAGCATGGTTTTGCATTCAGAGAAAATGAAGGAATAGCAAACATTGAAGAGTACAGCAGAGCAGCAAACAGAATTAATAGGACTGCGCATTCTACGTAACTGAATGGAGTACATCTGTAAGTGTGACCAGGTGTATTATTCAGGTTTGAAAACTGTCTTGCACCCATGTTTGTTATGGAATTATCCACTGTCATGGACACCAAGCGTGGACTGGTTCAAGGACACTTACCTGACCTGGAGGTCAGTTGAACGGGAGGACAGCGGGAGACCACTCACATGGACTATTTCCTCCCATAAAGATGCTGTGTAGTTTAATAAGTGACATCATACAAGAAGCTTCAGTCCACTTTTGCCAGGACAGTAGTTCTGGATCTCAGACACTAAATGCCAGGGCGTGGTTTTGGCAAAACACACACCACCACATTCATATTTAGTTGAAGGGCTACAAGGCTTCGTTACAAGAAATAGAAAGCTTCTTTATCTGTTGACTGAAATGATTTAAGATTTCGAAAAAACTGAGGTGTTCTGCAAGGAGACTGAGACCACAATGCCACCACCAGTACATCCATCTCCACCACAAACTTTACTATTTGTCACCAGAACCCAGAGTGGCAGAGCCGTGATTGAGACACAGAGTCTGATTTTATAGTAATGAAGGAACATTCTGGTAAAGACAAGAATGGAAAGTTGTTATGTTAATTAGTGAACGTAACTGTTATAGTTTAAAATGCATATTAATTTTTCTCTTGTTTTCTGAGGGAGGTAGATGTGGTGTAATTTAATTATTCATGATGTTATTGTTCCTATGGGGAGAGAGCACATGAAGCAAAAAGCATGTCCGAGACTAATCACATTTATGAAAAATAATGAAAGTTTGTTGCAGTAAAAACCTGCCAAAGTGATGAATCCTTAATGCTGAACACATTGCTCCTAATCACACAAGGGATGCCTCAATGGCCGTTAACAGGTCCTGTTTCTTGACAGCACCCCCAGCCTTGACTCTCTAAGAAGACAATAAAATTCCAAAAATCCTTGTAGGAGAAAAAAAAAATGATAGAAATCTATCACTAAAGGGTTTCAAAATATTTTAATATTTGCTCAGGGATAACCAAGAACTCCATATTTATAGAGAACTTCCTGTGACTTCACATGTGCGACAGTCATGGTCAGGTGATCACAGCAAACAGTGATGTGTAAATATGGGAAAAAAAGATGGTATTATAATAGAATAAATGACAGAATTTAATTTTAATTGAATCCAAATCTTAAATAATTGAAAAATATGCACAAATATGTACATGTATATTACAGAATATCCTCTCACAAGATACAACCTCTGGGTGCGTCCATCCAGAGCATTTTAAGTCACATGCTGCGACCCTAAGGTGAAACACATGAAATTGCTTGGCAAGGCAGACAATAGGTTATAAGTCCAACACATAGTTAGAGAATAAGGGCCAATGTACAGTGGACCGAGTTTATGGGATGGCACTTTCAGGTGGATGTCCCGACACATGAGCCACACCTTCTGCCCCATTTAATATGAAGAAGGTGGTCTCCTTCTCTTATCAAAGTAGAACTTGTCAGAGGCTGCAGCTGTCAGCAAATGCTTCACTACTTCAGACCAGCTAGCATGGAATATTCCATGAATTCAGAAAGAGAGGGCACATTAGAATCCATGGAATCATATTACATGTTTTGAAAAAAAAACTCTGCCAAAGGTTAAACATCATACCACTCAGACTGAAAAGAATTAATTGCATCTTAGGAATTTTCCCAAGTCCTGATTAGTTTAACGTGGATGTTAACCTTCAAACAGAAATGTGAAATCAATCAATCAATCAATCAATCAACATTTATTTATATAGCACATTTTCATACAAAAAAATGTAGCTCAAAGTGCTTTACAAAATGAATAAGTCAACATTAATTAACATAGAATAAGTAAGGTCCAATGGCCAGGGTGGACAGAAAAAACAAAAAAAAACTCCAAAAGCTGGAGAAAAAAATAAAATCTGTAGGGGTTCCAGACCAAGAGACCGCCCAGTCCCCTCTGGGCAATCTACCTAACATAAATCAAACAGTCCTCTTTGTATTTAGGGTTTTCATGGAAGGACCTGATGATGATGGTCACGTGGACTTCTGGCTTTCAGTCCATCAATGTTGGTGCATCATGATGCTTTGAGTAGGTGGTGGTGGCGCAGGCCGCCACCACAAAGAAACCGGAAAAAGAAACAGAAGAGAGAGTAGGGGTCAGTATGGATTTTGGAGCCACTATGAATAGTTATTGTTATGAATTGAACATAAATAAACCCTGTGATCTGAAATAATAGATTTTTGTGAACCATGTAACTTAGAAAATAAAATAAATGACAGAATTGGAATCTAGATGCATGAAAACTCCCCCAAAATGAAAAAATACTGTATAGGAACATATTTACATTAATTTTGCAATATGTTGCATTTTAATCTTTCTACTTGTTTTTCAAGAAGGTGTCTGCCTTTCATCATATATTACAGCTTCATAATACAAGCCCAGATATGCCTCTTTCAAATAGTTTGGCTTTTCATGAACTTGTATTTACTGGAGTGATGCCAGTTAGGTGCAGTTTTCAATCAGTGAGAGAGATCATAATTTGCTTAGGTTAGCACCACCACCTATTAATAATTTTGAGGTAATTACATAACAGATACAGGTTGTGCTTAGTCAAGTGTGATTATTTGCTGACTACAGATGTCCAGAGATATCCTAATTTTCACAAGACAAATGTGTGGAACAGAAATCTAAATGCTGGAAGAAGATCAGCTTCATGAACTGAGTAAGGGTGAAGTCGCTTTATTTATTTGTTCCCTTGAAAGTTTAAAAAAGTCCCAGTATCCAGCAGGGGAGTACAAGCTCCCTGGGAATGTGATCTTTTAGAACTTTGGTCATACTTCAGACAATGTATCCCTCTCAGTTACAAAGACAGAGATATTAAGACAAGAAAATGATGGTACAAAAGATAGGGCATACTGTATTCAACTACTACAACAACAACAACATTTATTTTTATAGCACATTTTCATGCAAATGAAATAGCTCAAAGTGTTTTACAGGATGAAGAAAGAGAAAAAAAGACAAAATATATTAAAAAATAAAATTAGGCAATATTAATTAACATAGACTGCGGTGGGTTGACACCCTGCCCAGGATTAGTTCCTGCCTTGTGCCCTGTGTTGGCTGGGATTGGCTCCAGCAGACCCCCGTGACCCTGTGTTCGGATTCAGCAGTTTAGAAAATGAATGGATGGATAATTAACATAGAATAAAAGTAAGGTCCAATGGCCAGGGAGGACAGAAAAGGCCAAAAATAAAACTCCAGATGGCTGGAGAAAAAAAAACAAAATCTGCAGGGGTTCCAGGCCACAAGACCACTCTAGACATACTACCTAACATAAATGACCTCAATCAGACCTCATTGTATTCAGGGTTCACATGGGAAGAAGTTGATGAGGATGGTCATGTGAATCTCTGGCCTTTAATTCATCAATGTAGGGACATCATGGTACTTTGATTAGGTGGTGATGGTGCAGATCGCCACCACAGAAAACCGTAGAAAGAACAGAAGAGAAAGTAGGGGTTAGTACGGATTTCAGAGCCACCATGAATGATGATGGTAATTAAATGCATATACAGAGTATCAGGATTAAACTAAAATGAAGCTATGAGACAGCCATGATAAAATAATGGGTTTTTAGCAGTTTTGTAAAGTGCTCCACTCTATTAGCCTGGTGAATTTCTATTGGTAAACTATTCCAGATTTTAGGTGCATAACAGCAGGAGGCTGCCTCACCACGTCTTTTAAGTTTAGCTCTTTGAATTCTAAGCAGACACTCATTTAAAGATCAAAGGTTACGATATGGAGTGTAAGGTGAAAGAAATTCTGAAATATAGGATTGAGCGAGATTATTTAAGGGTTTGTAAAGCATTAGCGGTATTTTAAAGTCAGTTCTGAATGGAATGTAATGATATCAAAACTGGAGAGATGTGTTCAGATTTTCTTTTCCTGGTTAAGATTCTAGCAGCTGCATTCTGCATGAGTTGCATTCGATTGATGTCTTTTTTTGGGTAGTCCTGAGAGGAGTGTGTTACAGTAATCTAGCCGACTGAAAACAAAAGTGTGAACTAATTTCTCAGCATCTTGCAACTAGCATTTAAATAATGCATTGGCTACTATTAACAAACAACTAGGAAAGCCTGACAGAACAATTGTCTTGCAATGTTTCCGTGGGGTCTTTGGCGATTGTATGTCCATCTTCAGAGGAGTCAGAGGTATTGTCCTAGGCATGAGCTGCAGGGGAAGTCTTCCATCATCCAGAGTAAAGGCATCACCAATAATGCTATTTTGTACCTTTAGAACAGTCCAGTCAAATAAGACTATCATCTTCCATTAGTTATATTGTCCACTGGCTATAGTTACTCATTTACACCAACGATTACATCAGTACTAGTATTCAAAAAAATATGACCATCTGGTTGACCACTATTAACCCTAATTAGCCTTTACAATAAAATATTCTTCTGATCTTGCCTGAAGAAGAGGCCTTAACTGCCTTGAAAGCTTGCATATTGTAGTCGGTTCAGTTAGCCAATAAAAGGTGTCATTTGGCTTGACTTCTCATTGCATCCATAATGGCTAACATGGTACAACACCCCACTTCTTCTGATCCAAAAAAATATAATCTCAAGTTTACTGTGTGTGGCCTCAATTAGTAAGTCATTATGAATTAAGGTAAAATGTAATTTTGCATGTATACTGAATCTGCTTGCTTTAAAATAATTTGGTTGACAAAATTAACAACTGATTATTTTAGCCTCTGGGCATACTTTAGCTTTCCTGAAAGAAAAAATCTTCCTGTGTGTGGTCTAGCAGCTCTTTATTTATGTATTAAATAACAGTATATTACTAAAATATAATTATGCAAATGAAAAATCAGACTCACAAATCACAATGACACACTGATTATAAGTTACTTTTATGTCTCTGGTGACACTCCTCATTCATTCTTCTGCAGGCCTACATACAGTAAATATTGATAATTATAGAGAAGGTATATGTGAATGATTTAATTTTGCAGAGAAGATTCATATAAGACTGCTATTGATGGTAACTTAAAAAACTGCAGATGAAGAGTGAAGATATCAGGAAAATCCTGTCTATGTGGTGAAGTCATCAGTAGAATCCTTAGGGATTTGTGCCGCTAATCTTTCCAATTTATATTAATGACATAGTGTGTAAACCTGTACACTTTGCAGATAACCCTTCATTTACACAGACAGGAAAATATCATGGAGGCAACCAAAACAATTCATGAAGACCTGGATGATCTTCAGAACGGACAAACGCCTAGAAAGTACAGTTTGCCGTAGTCAAGGGCAAAGTACTACATGGAGGGCAAAGGGACTTCTTCTTCCTCTTCATCTTTTCCCACATCTATGCTGAGTTGATTTTCTATAGGTTTCAGCATAGTTTTACAGGTGGTTGCCTTTCCAGATTCCAACCCCCCCACCCCCACCCCATTTATCCAGGGTTCAATTATAAATGCATGATGGGTGATGCTGACCTATAGGAAGAAACATCAGAGCACCTCTGATGGAGGCAATAAGACTGCTTTGTCTGATAATTTTCAGGACTCATCGAAAATACATCCATGTGCTTTTTCCTCTTGAAAATATATGTGGAAAAAAATAATTTTTAGCTATTAAATTGGCCTCAGAAGAGCAGCTCGTTACTTGAAGGATCTGAGCATTCACTTATCCCTTTACGATTGTTTTGATTCATTGATCATAGTGATCTATCTGAAAATAACCAACATATGGAAGCCCTGGCAAGCACCTTTAACCATAATAACATTCTTGAATGTGAGAGGAAGAGGAGAAGAACAATAGATATTAATCAATCAATTAATTCATCACTGGATTTGCGTTTGGCAATGCGAATAATTAATGAGACCTTGCAGTAAGCCTCACGCTTTATTTTTCTTTCCTGGCCATTAGACTTATATTAAAAGTCGATTAAAAAGTATTCACAATGATTACAGAATAGCATGATTGCTCATACAATACATTGGTACAGAAGATGGGACACATGAGAGAAGAGGATTTTGAGTTTCTCTAAACATTCTTGATTTTACAAGCTATTGCATCTGGTGTTTCTCCCTTGAAATTTAAGAGTCGTCTCATTCTTGCTCACTTGAATGCACAAATGTATGCCAGAGGGACTTACATTATGTCATATCATTTTCTAAATCATGGGATATAAATCCTAGTCTCCTTACTGACAGACAGCATTGCTACCACTACACCACCAACTTGCATTATGGGACATTCCAAAATTTCTTGCTTGCAAATTTGTCAAACGCTTGATGAAGCCAGAAGTTTGCCTGAGTTCTAATTTATCTTGCCTGCACTGAAACTGGTTTTACAATCCTTTTACAAGCCCTGTAGATTTATGTCATCACTGGCCCATTTTCAAATTGATAAATTGGCTTGCAGAGGAGTGCATTTAGTTTCATTGGCATGGTAGCTTTGAAAATAGGCTTTGACTCCTTATGGTTAACAGTGTCTTGTGTCATCTTCCTAGTCTTTTATTGGTGTCAACATACTGCAGTAGTTTTATTAAAAATAAGTGTCGGTCGTTCTAAAACCATTCACATGTGAGATGCCCGTGCACTGTGTCATCCCGGGAAGCCCGGGATTCCCGGGAATGACATGTAGGATTCCCAAATTCCCGGGAATGGATAAACCCGTCCTGGAATGGATTCCCTATTTTGGATATTCTTAAGGCTGATGTCTCTTCATGTTTTATGCTTGCCTCAGAATGCTTCTTTGACTTTCATTGGCACAACTCTGGTCCTTGTTTTTAAAAAAGGCAACAGCAGAATCAAAAGGTGATCAAAAGCCTAGAAGCAAGGCTAGATGCTGAAAGTCTTCTTATAGTGTATCTGCACTAATGAAGCAACTAAACACACCTTAGCAATCATAAATTCTTGTGACGCTAAATGACTTAAAAATTATGGCGTCCTGAAAAGGGAAAGACTATGCATAAAAAGTGCTGTGCTGTGCTTTGCATGGTGAAATCAAAATGTATAAAATATACCCTTTAATAAAATCTCAGAATGAGCACTTTATCAATATGTGAATTGTTGAAAGTATGGAGCCCCAGAGAAAATCAAGGACGAATGTGTCTTTGTCCCAAACATTATGGAGGACAGTGCATTATGCTAGCTTATACTGTGAGAAGTGAATGAGCAGAATCTGCACATGGCCTACACATCATATCATTTCCAGCCTTCCTCCTGGTACTTTTAAAGATCTGATACTCCAGGTGAGTACATCCTAAGAACCAATCCTACAAGTTCTCCTCCTAGAGAACAAATTTCTCCTCATTGGATGCAGAAAGTCCACTTTCATTGCAACCAAATAAAAAGCTAAATATTTGGAGCTAAGTAAACCAGGGTTTATGAAGATGAACATGGTCATAGTCATACTGTACACTCAAGGCCCTACAATTGGAGTAAGCAGGTCTGATAAATGGAAAGGCAATTGGATGGATGGATGTACAAGGCATTAAATATAATATGAACAAGACCTGAGATGTGATTCTCAGCCTCAAATGCTTTGTGTGTTCAGTTTCAATATTCTTCCCGTGGTTGTATCAGTTTACTCTCAGTGCCCATCGCATCAAAAGTCAGGTTGATTGGCGACTCTGAATCCTGCTGAGCTGTGTGTCAGTGCTTATTTGTATCCTGCATTTGAAGAGAGCAGGCCCATCTAGGACCAGTTCCCAAGTAGTTCAACCCTAAATAGAATAGGCAGACAATTAAAAAAGATTGGTGGATAGAAATGATTTCCTCTTGACATAATATTACTTCTTTAATGGAAAACACACATCAATGCATCATTTTAATGAAAGTAACTAGCGTCTGCTTTAACAGAACACGCTGTAAATCCTAAGTAAGAAATTAAGGAACAGAAGTCTTTTCCCACAGAATTAAAGTAACATTCTGTTGAAACTAAGGCAAGCAGAAAATCGTTCAGATCTCCTTCCCATTTTCCCCATTCCCTTCTGCTTGTCACGTTTTTGGATATCACTCCTGGGAGGTCCCCTACATATTTAACAAGTGTATCAAACCATCCTTGTGTTCGATTAGCCTTTTTGAGTCTTTTCTTTTAGGAGCATTGGCCAGTGAGTTAGTAAATGAAAGTATACTGACAAAAGATTGCAGTGTTTTTAGTCCAAATTTAAATTCTTCACGTGCTTGCAGAAGATCAAACAATAAATAAAATAATAATATTATTGAGTCAAGCAAAAGCTGTGGAATTTATAATACTCTGAGTTTTAAAATTGAGAATGTCTAACTGAATCACGTCAGAAGTCAAATCTGGCAAATCCATGATATACCAGGAGAAATAATGCAAAAATACTCTGGGGCCACTATGTGAAATGACTTACAGTATTTCTTAAACATAACCTATATAAACCCATAAGTCTCTTTTGTATATCCTCTTGGAAATGGGCAAGGCAAAGCTTACTCTAGCATCATAAGACACAAGAAAAATCCACCCTTGAAGAAACATCAGCTCATCACGGTGTACATTCACTCAGATTTGGTCATTTTGGAGATGCCAGTCAGCCCCTAACACATGTGAAGAAACTTGAGCACCTCGGAAAAGTCACATACACACAGAAAAGACATTTTAGCTGCACACAGACAGTCATTGGTCTGGCAATGGAACCCAAGGACCCAGAAGCTGTAAGGTATCAGGTGTAAGGTGCCCTGCCGGGTAAGGACTCCGGCCATCCACCACAATAAATAGATAGATAGATAGATAGATAGATTACACAATTCTTATCTTACCTGGTTCAAGATGAGAGACACCACAGAAGGATATTTTGCTGTGCTGTATAAATATTTGAACAGGAAGGCATCAGAAAATGTAGCTCTACATATGGTGAAAAGCCCTGCTCTGTTTTATCCAGCAGTAAATGTAATCAGGTTAAGCTCCGGCATGCATTTCATGTTGTTAGTTCTGTTATTTGTGTACTTGCTGTTTTCATTACAACAGTAAATTTTGATGGTGAAGCTCCATGTTTGTAGAGGCTCCTGACATGTCAGAGATTCATGGATCCATATCCCTTTGCTAGTGCTCCTGTAAAACACAGAGTTTAGCAAATGGTGGAAAAGTGGTGCATGCCTGGTTCTGTGAGTAATGCATCAAACCAAAAAATGATTCCATCTGTGCCAGAGAGGTTGTTGAAAACATTTTGTTCAAAAGGAATGAAGTCTTCATAAGCCATCTCAGCAGTTATCCAAATAGATCTGAGGTCCACTTGCAACCGACCTTGTTACTGCTGGTGGAAACCACGTTCAGTACAGCCTTTAAAATGGTCAGTAATACTCTTCAATAACATCTTCTAATAAAAATAACACAAAATAAGTGTAATATAAGAATTGTTACCCATTTATTATTAGTAAAGCTCTTAATGCCATTGACACAAAGATTCAGCTACTATTATGTGCGCCACACTGTAGAATTTCTGACAGTAAAAGTCAGATCCTCTTGTAGTTGGCCATGACTGCCACCCAAACTCTAAGAATGGCCTTCAATAAACAAAAGCAATGAGTTCACTGACAGATCATCATGATTTAAATAACAATATTTTTCCTACAAATTTTCCCTAGAATTTCTTTCTTTTAATTTTAAATGTTTTAATGAAAAATTGTGATGGTTTCCTGCTTGGCTTACTTTGAAAGTACATATTTCACGTGCTAACATTAACAAATATTCATGTTATTTGTCTTTAATCACCACAATACCACATACACATTACTGTACACCCTGTGAAAGTGAGCACCTTGGAGGGTTACACTGAGCTGGAAGCAAGCTAGGCGGCACTGTTTCTCACTGATTAGTGCTGCGGTGTGAAAAATCCAAACATCTTCCAGGTAGATCATTCTCCCCATGTCTGTGTACATTTTCTCCAGGTTTTTCTTACAAACATGTGGAGGATAGGGTGACTGCTGACTCAAAATTGCTCTTTATAAATACCTATGGGTGTATATGTGAAGGAGCCTTAAAACCAGAGCTACCCAATGCACCCATGATAGAGTAGGTGTTGGCTTTCTTCAGTCTTAGATGGAATGATGGATAGATTGATTTGTGAAAGCAAGCCAGTTAATGTGTAAGCTGTAATCATGACCAGTGTCACACATGTGCACTTGGGGATTGCCTTCAGGGCTTGATAAAGGTAAGCAATATCACTAACTGTCCTGTCTCTTCTACCTCCAGCTCCAATAAACCAGACAAGGCCATATCCCTTCCAGTCAGGACGCTATAAAAAGGGACATGTCTGAAAGGAGGTGCCTGAGCCTGGTAGAGTATGGAGCTCCTGCATGACCTAACTGTTTATTCTCAATTCTGTGTTAAGTGTCTGAGCTGGCCTGTTTACTGTTGTGCCTTGTGCACTTAAACCTTTTCCTTGGGTTGCTTGGTTGGCACATCAAGTGTTCCCTGTGGACTCCTTGCACGACTGGACGATTACACCATGCAGAGAATAGCACACACAAGTACAGTGTCATGCAAAAGGTTTGGGGTTTCACGCCATGCATTCTCAAGCAAAGCAAATTACTATATGACTGAGTAGTCACTTGAGACCGAGTTCAAGGAGTGTCACTCATAACAAAGAAAAGTGGCTGATCTTATAGTCACTAGTACGGGTTTGGCTGTAGACAGAAGTGAGGTCAGGAACAGGGCAGGAACTGGAAGTGGAAGTGGAGTCTGCTTGAGAACTGTGATTATAGTTAAGCAGGCTTCCCTTCTGAGGATCTACAAAGGAAGGAGAAAAGGTGTTAGTGCGCTCTGTCAGCCCCTGGCCCAGTACACCACATTTAGTCAAGTCCAATGACTGCCTCCCATGTCACATGTGTGACAGTGTTCAGAACTTTATAAACAGCCCTTTTGTACATACTGAGTCATGAGTTTTACTTGAACAGCAACTTCCTTTACATAATTAGCATATACCGTACTTAACCCATCGCAGCGTTGGTTTTAAATGTTGTACCTACATGTTTGTATGTATTATTTATGATGCTTCAATGATTTTTGTGATGTTTCATGTAACATTTAACCAAAGTTTTTTGTTTGCAAAAATTCAAGATGAAGAAATTTCAACTCAACATTTCAATGTTTTTGAAGAACTGCTGCTAAGAATAAGTTGTAAAGTTTGGCTTTCTCTTGCACAGAAGTGTGGATATATCATATAAAAGTGGCAGGCCTGTGTAGTGCTGGTCAGAAGTACAAGATGGCAAAGCTTTGGTTTGCAGATTGTCTACTAATGGTATTCTGCCTAGCTAATGTATTGTTTATTTCATACTACCAGAGCACAATACTGGATCATCTCTGGGTATTTCACACACTACAAGTAGGCTGTGGTATTGGAAGAAGAAGGGAATTCCAAAAGAATTAAACAAAATTAGGAAAAAAATATGTTTTTACAAGACAGCATGGGGGCGTGTGCACTATAGGCAATATAGACCCGAGACAGTGTGAAATTGAAACTATATGTACAAGTGATGGTTTCTGGTCTGTTTAAGGGACAAGGATAAGGTCTGATAAGGAGGTAGCTTTTTGATCAGAAGAAGGAAGGGAGAGATGTTTACAAGTCATAAACATTTGGATAAAAAGATGAAGATGCCAGAAAATTCATTATGACCATTGTGGCCACTAGTGGATGTTGCAGCACCCCAAACCCCTCACAAAATCACATTGACACAAGTCCTGGACTCAAGTCAAATACGGGGTTTTATTATCACAAGTACCTTTCAAGAGGCACACTTGTTTTTCTTATTGTTCCTCTCTCTTTTCCCTCTTCTTCCACTCCTCCAGGTGAGCTTTGTCCATCTTCAACCCGACTTCAACACACCTAGGAGAGGCAGACTGACTCCTATAATCTCAGTTCTGGGAGTATTTCTGGAGCTGGAGCACAGCCATCTGGAAGAACATCTGGGTCAAACAGAAGTCCCCAAAAGGACAGATAGCAAATCCTGGCAGCTCCCCCTAGCAACCTCTATGGAACTCAACAGGACTGCCCCATGACAATAGAGGTCCCATTATGCCCTGTGTGGGGATCCTAATCCAGGGATGCTAACATCTAGGGTATCAGGGAAGAAAGTAGTCCAAGCAGGATAACTCCCCTAATTCTACCACTATATTAGCCTCCTGGCGAGGTAAGGAACTTGGACCTGTCCCAGCAGGGATGCCAGTGTAACCAGATGTTTGGCAGTGAACATTTTCTTTTTTTCCTGCTTTTTTCTTCAGCCTGGCAATGGAAAGGAATCTTGTAGGGAGACCAGTCCATGCGTGCTGCCTATTACAGTATTTAGAAAGATCAGATCAAAAAATACAAAGCCTGTTTATTATTGCAGGAATACAATAAATAACGATGAGTGAAACAATTCAAAAGTGAATTTGCATTGAACTGCAGGGTTTTGTTTTGCTTCCAGTGACATTGGTGCTTTTCACACAAAAAGAATGGAATTTCTTTTCTGTCTGGATGTGTTTTCATACCCTAATTCTACTTTTAAATAAAATTTTCTCCTAGCTAATACAAAAAAAAAAAAAATCACAGCTAGTGTGCACATCCTCAACACTGGGGTTTTGGAGTTTTTGGAGTTTCTTGTGGAGAAAACACAGCAATGCACACAACACTGTGTTTTAGTGTATCTTCATATAATAAATACACAGCATGTACTATTTTTAAAAAAATATACTTCACTCCTCCACATTGATGCAAAAGAAGGGCATAAATAGAATGGATTTTACTAGTGTGGCACAGATTAAGAGCTTTACATAGCTACAAAAAAGAACACAGGTAAACCCAGAACTGTGAATGAGACTTTAAACAGCAGTATTCTATATTTTACACCAAATAAACCCTTTAAAACATCCTAAAATCTTTGTAGTGAGCTTCACAATTTCAAAATTGCCTGTGAATCAACTTTTGTTGTCAGTTTTTGTGAAACTGTGTGCTAATGAAAACTCACCTGTTTCTTTCATCACTCTTAATAAAGTGTGATAAGATGTTACCAGCATGGGCCTTTTGAAAGAGTGAGAGAAGCAAATGTGATGGTACTCACGGTCATATGAGGCAACTCCTGAGCCTGACAGAGGTCCTCCTAAAGATGTCAGCAGAAGATGTGGCAGCGTGTGATATGAGCCAGGGGCTAAGAGTCTTTTTCCAGATTGGAGAAATGCAAAATACTGAAGACCCCCATTTGGCATATATACAATCTAAAAGAAAATATTATGAAACAGCATAACATTTGAACATTCAAACACTGAGCTAAGATTCATTGTAAATAATTATAAATATGAATTTAGCCAAAAAAATTACAGATTGAATTGCTTTTGGGTGATAAAACAGAAACTTCATATCACAGACACAAAATGGTTAGAAGCAGTAGATGGCGTTTTATGATAGATGTACAGTATTGGTCAAAAGTTTTAGATCAGTTTTCTTCAAATTTAATCAGTTGAAGTGCAATGAATGACCTAAAATGGTGAAAAGGTAACCAGCAAACTGCTGGAGGTTTAAATGTAAAGTTTAGGTTAGAAAAAACTTAAAAAAAGGAAATTTCCAAATATTACAAATGGGCCTTCTTTGGGGAACAACTAATAGGTTACAACTTACAGATGTTCAGCAGCAATTAAAGTAAATTAAGCCTTGCAAGCTGAAGCAAACAATTTGTACAGGTGTCCCAATTTCTGTTGATTACTTAAAAACCCAGAAGTCAAGGGCACTTTACTCCTAATTATTGTGTCTGCGAGTGGTCTAAAAGTTCTTAGATTGTGAATTACCACTTTACAAGATTCAAGGTATGAATAACATCAGGTCTCAAAAGGTGGCCTTTTTCTGTTGTACATTATATTACTGTGAACATTTCTGGGCTAAGTATCATTAGAACATTATTGAACAGAATTGGCACTTTCTATAATTAACAGTGTAGCTTCATTGAATCACATTTTTAAAAAGCATTTTTATTACTGTTTTCTATATGTTTTATTTTGCCTTTCATTTGCAAAAAATGGTAATTAATGACATAATCATTTTAGTGCTATTTGTTACTAGTTTCTGAATTTGTCAACAAACAGTATATCTTTAATCTTTGTTACATATAAGATCAATTCAAATGATGTGTAACTAAGAATGCAATAACATTAGACATGCTTTAAAAAAACACAGGAACCTTTCTTTACGGTTCAGTTTCTTATCAAATCTGAATTTCATAAACTCTTAAGCTACAACACTATGCTAAGCGTCATCTTTAGCCTGGTCCTGAGCAGTCTTAGAAGTGGTGCTTAGCTGCCTCAATTACCAAGCATGATTTGCTCTAACTGAAAATGGTAGGATTAAGCATGGCTTAATCATTAAAGTCACTTGGTGGAATACCACCTGGCCTTGCTGATCTCCAACTTTGTCTGCAACAATTGGTTAAACCACAGTGTGCACATACAGTATGTCTGTGTATCTAGCATGCCTTCTTTGACCATCCTTAGAATGGAGGAGGATGTCCCAGAAGAAGGCTGATGTCACTTCGGCTCAGATCCAAGCCTGCTCTGTCTTGTGTGTCATAATTTACAGATAGAGGACCCTCTGAAATTATGAGCGTTAATATAATAGTCAAACTGCCCTTGAGGGTGAACTGCTTATTTGCTTATTAATTTTGTGTTTTTATTTTTATTTTATTTTTTTTAATTACAGCAGTTAACTCTACTGGCCAAATGTTTTGGAATATCCCCAATTTTCAGTTTGTATTGAAATGTAAGCATTTCACGTTCAGTGAATAACCTGAGACGGTACATAGGTAAGCAGTGAACTACTTTAAAACTGAAAAATAATTTGATTTTTCAAAGTTATACAAATAGGCCTATTACATGGGGCAAGTAATAGGTTAATAACTTAAAGCTTTTCTGAAGCAATGGAAGTTACTTAAGTTTTGAACGCTGATGCAACAAATTCCTACAGGTATCCCCAATTTTGTTGATTACTTACAAACCCTCCATCTGTATAAAAGCAGTGTTGGAATAAACTCTGTTGCTATACCCTTTGTTACATTATTTGGACAATATTGCAGTGTATATTGTTATCATAATGGTGAGAAAAAAGTATAGCAATAAAGGAAGGTGAAAGACTATTTTAACCCTTAAAAGTGTAGATCTTTCCTTTAGGAAAATTGCAAAGAAAGTCAAGCTGTCAGTGAGTACAGTTTCCTACACCAATAAAAGGAGCTTGGAAACTGGAGAAAACTCTGACAAGAGCAGGCCTGGCAGACCAAGAATCGGGGCCGGCTCTACGCTGGGGCAAGAGGGGGCAATGCCCCCTTAAATAAATGTCCTGCCCCCTTAAATCAAACTTTTAGAGGTTTAGAAAGAAAATAATAGATTGCCCACAAACTGAATATGGACAAGATTTACTACAGTAGCTGAAAAATCCACTGGAAAAGGCACAAATGAGATGATAGGTTTCACCTCTTGTTCGCTCTTTCCTTCCGTGCTTTTTTTGTCCGCAGGCTCACACAGAACTCGGCAGAGATCCCCCACTCACTCGCCCCCCAGCTAAACATCCAATCACTGCTGTATGCAAATGACCCGGTGTCAGGTTTCTCAGTAGGCAGGGCAGAGCAAAATGAGCTGCGCAACGGCAAGAGGCTTTGAGGAAGCAGCAAATCTCTGTCATCAATCACAGCGACTCGTGAGATAATTAACAACAACTAAAAAATACATCTATATTTGTACAGTCAATGGGGGACTAGTCCAGTGTTCTTCTCACAGTTTCAGTCTGGTAGAGAAGTGTTTCTTTCTCGATCCCACAAGCAACACCACTACATAGAGCCGACTGGAGGACCTGTGTCTGTCTGTCAGACCCTGACACAAAGCCCCACCCCAGCTTTCAACTAGTTTGCACTCAACAGTTTTCTCGTTTCATATACCGATGCAATCACAGCGATTTTAGTAAAGCTTATTCACTTTCCACCCCAGCTTCCAGCAGCCCACAAAGGGAAAGTTAATGCTGTGAGATGCATCCTTTTTCCAAGCTTTTAAAAAGTGTGGCGCTGCTCCTTCCTGTACCAATAGCAGTAGCAATGATGCTGCTGCTGCTACATCAGAGACGGGAGCTAGCATGTCTACCTCAACAATTGCTGCCCCAAAACATCCCACTCAGCTACCCAGTGACTTAAATGGCAATACACTATCCCAGCCAATACAAGGTAGTTACCCCAAACGTGTATTTGGTGGTACAACATTAAGATCATTCAGTCCTGCTTGGTACTGCACACAAAAAAAATGCAAAATACACATCTAAGGATATCCAAAATGAAATTATCCAAACACTGGCTCAAAAGGTGCTTGGAGAGGTCAGGAAAAAATATGAAAGTGCTGATTCTGCAGCGTTTTGCCTCAAAAGTGATGGGACCAGGGATAGGTGCAATGTGGAACATTAGTCTGTGATAATACGGTGTCACACACGTGTGCATGGGAAGCAGCTGAAGGGCTTAGACAATACTGTTTATACATCTGCCCAGGGGCAGGGTACGCTGACGCTCTTTCTGAGTTCTCTGCAGGTCTTACCCGGGAAATCCCACCAGGAGCCGCCATTTCCAGGAAGGACACATCACTTCCGGTTCCGGCCCCAAGAATGAGGTCACTTCCGGTTCCGGCCCCAAGGATGATGTCACTTCCAGTTCCGGCCCAGAGGACGACATCATTTCCGCCCTCTGCTATAAAGCTCACTGCCTTTGCTTAGGCAGGCAGTTCTGTTTTGGACTCTGTTGTGTAAACAACTGTTTAAAAATGCCTCAAAGACTTTTGCAGCCGGGAAACCGCATTAAACGGGTGGCTGCCCCAAACCTTTCCACGCCTCTGGTCTCCAGTTCTTACAGTGGCGTAGTCGGCAGGATGGTGTCCCGAAGAACCGGGACACGAACTTCAAGGAACCAGGTGGGTGAGTACGGGGCCGAGTTTGGGGCAGGGAGTGCGCGGAGGGTCAGGAAGGACGGTGCAGGCTCTGCTCCACGAGCATAACCCGGGGCTACCAACCCATCTCGTGGAGAAGGTAGAGGGGACCCACAGGCGTGGGCTGGCTTCTGGGGAAAACACACGAGTGGCTCAGTATGCTCTTCTGGGTAGGAAAGCCGAGCCGCCCATCGGGACCAAGGTCCCTGTTAACGATGGGCTGTCCCCAGGCCGGCAGGTGAAGAATATAATAGACTGGGGGTTTAACCCAACAAAGGGCTGTCAGAGCAGGCTATGGCTCTCTGGCAACAGGTGGGTGAGTGGCTACGCCATTTGATTTGACCCCTTGCAAATAGTGCAGCAAGTGGCCTGTTTTTTGCTGCTACAGCGGATACCCCAGGAATTTGCCCAGCCGGCCTGGGGCGAATTCCATTCTATGGACGAGCTGCTACAGCTCTTGCAACCCAGAGGCCGGCTGTGAAACCTGGGAGGCAGAACAGCCGCTCTGTGGACTACCCGGGAGTTATGTCCTACAAAGCAGTCCCTTCCACGCAATCCAGAGCCTGTTCCGAAGTCGCCGGGCCGTCTGGCTTGCGACCTGTCGGGGAACAAGGCGGACCGTAGGGGACAATGGCGGGGTTGTTTGTGTGCCCTTAGCAATCCCTGGCGGATAAACATACGGGAGAGCTTCTTATTAATGGACATATGATAACAGCGCTGTTTGATTCCGCAGTAACGTGTCTGTCGTTGCTCGCCGTTTTGTTCTACCGCAACAATGGATTAAGAAAAAGACCAGTCTAAAATGTATACACGGAGATATCCGCTCGCACAATACCGCCCGGTGTTACGTATGTCTCGGAGGAACCCTTCGCAGCTTACCGTGGCGGTACACCCGGATCCTCCGCTTCCGTAATCCTCGGGCGGACTGGTCTGACAGTAACGCGTAGTTTAGAAAGCATTCCCCGAAAAGCTTTTGGCCTCGTTATAGATGATAAAGATTCATCTCAAGCTGCTTCCACACCGTGTAATCAGCCGACAGGGAGTGGGGCGGTAGGCCAAGAGAGTGACGAAGACACTCCCGGACCGTCGCGGGCTACTACGTCATCCACTAGCGCCCGGCAGCGAGGAGGATTCTCCGCCCCTTGAGGTCAGACCGGACCCTCTCTGAGTTGCACTTTCAGTTTAGAGCGACACCGGCTTCTTTCAAGAGAGAACAGTGGAATGACGACTCTCTGAAGCACATAAAGAATGCAGTGGTTCTCGTTAACGCCAACGACGCATTTGCCCATGCCACAGGGACCTCACTTTGTCATGATAATGATTATTATTGTATCGGGTCGCTGAACATGAGGGGAAGGTCCGGAAGTTGTTGCTAGTCCCGCGGACCTACCGGCGGCAGGTTTGCGAGTTAGCACACTCTCACCTTCTTGGAGGCCATCTCGGCTCCGATAAAACATTAGAGCGCATTAAGCTCCGTTTTTTGGCCTGGATTAATGAGGAGGTTCGGCGCTTTTGCATTTCCTGTCCGGAGTGTCAACTGCGGCAAATTCCTAGGAAGGACCGTGCTCCTCTGATTCCCCTTCCCCTTATTGACGTTCCCTTTGACAGGATTGGGGTGGATATAGTAGGACCCCTGAGCCCTCAGCCCGAGGATATAAATATATACTCGTCCTCGTGGATTATGCAACCCGATTCCCTGAAGCCGTTCCATTGCGCTCGGCTACCACTAAAAATATTGCACGGAACTAGTAGGAGTCTTTTCACGGTGGGCATTCCTAGAGAAGTCCTGACGGACCAAGGAACGCCTTTCACCTCGGAAACGCTCAAGGAGACTGCCAAGTTACTGAAAATAAAGCATTTAAAACCTCGTGTATCATCCTCAAACCGATGGGCTAGTGGAGAGATTTAATCAAACTCTCAAGCAAATGCTACGTAAGGTAGTCAGCAAGGATGGGAGGAATTGGGACCAACTCCTCCCCTTGTCCTCTTTGCCTACGGGAAGTTCCTCAAGCCTCTACGGGGTTCTCTCCCTTTGAATTACTATACGGAAGACAGCCCCGGGGCTTATTAGATATTTTAAAAGAGGGCTGGGAAGGGGAGGCACAGCCCTCCACTAATATTTTGGAGTATATGCCCAATTGCGCGATAGATTTGATGCAATAAGACCTATTCTAAAAGTCATATAGAGGAGGCACAATCAGCACAGGCCCGCCTGTATGACCGTGTACGACTCTCCGGGAGTTCCAACCGGGATCGCGTCATGGTATTGGTTCCTACTTCACACTCTAAACTGCTCGCACATTGGCTAGGCCCCTACGAAATTAAGGAGAGGAAGGGATTGGTCGACTATTTGGTGAAACAGCCCAATCGCCGACCAGCTGAGCGAATATATCATGTAAACCTGCTGAAACCGTGGAAGGAGAGGGATCCCGATCCCTCCTCCGGACAGCCCTGCTCTCTCTTCGAGGTAAGTTCCCTTAATTTCGCGAACAGCTATCTCCCAGACAGAGACAGGAGCTCAAGCAGCTATCCGCTCGTCCCAGAGGTGGTAAGTGAACAGCCAGGTCGGACCTCTCTGATTGCGCGACATATTGACTGACCGGGGTGATCGTCCGTGAGCGACCCTACAGACTCCCGGAGGCAAAGAAAGTAGAAGTGGAACTGGAAATCAAGCGAATGCTGGCACTAGGAGTGATCGAGGAAAGTAGTAGTCCCTGGTCCAGTCCCATCGGCTTGTTTGGTAAGCCTGACGGCAGTTGGAGGTTTTGCAATGACTTCCGTCGGCTCAACCAAGTTTCCGATTTGATGCTTATCCCATGCCTCGCGTGGGCGACCTCCTCGAGACTGGGACCAGCCAAATTCTTGACTACACTTGACATGACAAAGGGGTACTGGCAGGTTCCTTTAACGGAGTCCGCGAAGGAAAAAACCGCGTTTAGCACTCCTAGCGGACACTGGCAGTATCGTGTCCTTCCATTCGGGTTACACGGGCCTGCGACTTTTCAGCGCCTGGTGGACAAAGTGCTCCGCCCCATAACTCGTTCTGTGCTGCCTATCTGGATGACGTTGTCATCTATTCCAGCACCTGGAAGGAGCACATACAGCAGGTCACAGCAGTATTACGGACATTGGGAGAGGCCGGGCTCGATCAACCCCAAGAAATGTTTCTTGGGTTGAGAGAAGCCAAATATTTGGGCTACCTAGTGGGCCGGGGTACTGTGAGGCCACAGTGTTCCAAGTTGCAAGCCATAATGGCCTGGCCCGTCCAAGAAACCAAGCGGCAAGTCCAATCCTTTCTCGGTTTGGCGGGTACTACCGCCGGTTTGTGCCTCGTTCTCCGAGAGCGCGCCTTGACCGACTTGACAAAGAAAAGAGCTCCTAATACGGTGGTATGGTCTGATAAAGCGGGGGCTGCATTCAGTGACTTAAAAAGGGCTCTGACTTCAGCACCTATCTTAATCTCCCCTAACTTCTCTCTCCTTTTGTCCTCCAGACGGACGCCGGACACAGGCTTGGGAGCCGTGTTGAGCCAAAGCGTCGACGGTGTTGAACACCCGTTATGTACCTGAGCGGAAACTGTTGGACGGGAGACCAGGTACGCGGCGGTGGAGAAGAGGCTCTGGCGATCAAATGGGCGGTGACTCAGCTGCGGTACTACCTCTTGGGTCGTGTTCACTCTGGTGACGGATCATGCGCCTCTGAAGTGGATGGCCCTTCACAGGGAGTCGAATCCACGGGTCACGAGGTGGTTTCTTGACCTGCAGCAGTACAAATATACGCTCGTTCATCGACAGGGGTCCCTTCATGCCAACGCCGATGCCCTCTCCCGGGCCCACGACCTCTCGGTGCAGGTCGCCCGACCCGACGGGTCTGGGCTGAGGGGGGAGTCTTGTCACACACGTGTGCATGGGAAGCAGCTGAAGGGCTTAGACAATACTGTTTATACATCTGCCCGGGGGGGGGCTGACGCTCTTTCTGAGTTCTCTGCAGGTCTTACCGGAAATCCCACCAGGAGCCGCCATTTCCAGGAAGGACACATCACTCCGGTTCCGCCCCAAGAATGAGGTCACTTCGGTTCCGGCCCCAAGGATGATGTCACTTCCAGTTCCGCCCAGAGGACGACATCATTTCCGCCCTCTGCTATAAAGCTCACTGCCTTTGCTTAGGCAGGCAGTTCTGTTTTGGACTCTGTTGTGTAAACAACTGTTTAAAATGCCTCAAAGACTTTTGCAGCCGGGAAACCGCATTAAACGGGTGGCTGCCCCAAACCTTTCCACGCCTCTGGTCTCCAGTTCTTACAACGGTTTGTCAGAAATTCCATGCCAGAGGAGCATCTTATTGGGTTGCTTGACTTGCAACAACTTGACGCAGAGTACATCACCTCTGAGATACTGTTACACCTTTCTGATGCTGGCTACAGTGCTGACAGTATACTTAGTCAGTGTTATGATGGGGTTAGAGGTGGGGTACAAGCTCTGCTCCAAAAGAGGCTTGACAGATATGTCCCATACATCCACTGCTACAACCACCAACTGCACTTAGTGTGCACTTGTGCATGCCATGCAGAGTGACCCATATGCAAATACATTTTTTAGCCTATCTAGTTCATTCTACAACTTTTTTCACCACCACTATGTGCTCAATAAACATGATGCACCTTGTCTAAAAAGGCTGCTTGAGATCAGATGGACAAGCCGCTATGAGGTGACAAGGTGCACTGTGGACAATCAAGAACAAATCCTTAGCATCCTATCTGAGATGACAGAGGATGATGATGCTGCAGTTGACCTGTGCACCGAGGCATCAGGCCTGCTATGCCAAATTAAGAGGCATCACTTCTTTGAGATTGGAAAGTTCCCAGTGCGGGTGCTTGGTGTCTTAAAACCAGCAAATGCTATTCTACAGTCTCAGTCAGTTGATCTGTTCAGTGCTTCTGAGGTTGTTAGTTCAGCACTGGACTCCTTAAAAACCATCTGGTAGGATGAATGTTGGGGAGTGTCATCTCCTGCTGAGGATGAGTCACATCCAACAAAGAGAAGGAGAACAATGAGCAAACACCTGGGTCAAAGTGTTGCGCTCTCAGCTTTGGGCCATACAGACTCTGGTGACCCTACTATTTCCCACCATCAGTCTCTGAAAAGATCCCTGCTCAACATCCTTGACAGGGCCATTTCAGAAATGGAAACTAGATTTTCACACAAGAATATTGACCTGATGAGAGCCATATCTAGTCTTGCACCCAAATCTAGCACTTTTCTAGATCCCTCCCTGTTGCACCCTCTGACTGTGATGGATGGCACTGTATCAGATGTTGTAAATCTGAAAAATGAAGTTCTTGTGGCAAAACAGATGCTGCTCAAAAAATGTTGTATGTAACAGCCCTGGTAATTGGTGTGTCTTCAGCATCGTGTGAGAGTTCCTTCTCCACTTTGTCACGTGTCCTAACCCCCTATCGTTGCACCATGTTACATAAAAGAAAGAGGAATTTGGTGATCTTGGCCCATGAGAAGTCCATAACAAATAACTTGGATATGATGAATTTGGAAGAGTTTTTGCAAAGGGAAACAGGAGGCTGTTGTTGTAGAGTGATTGAGGAGAAAGGAGAGTGGAGCTGTTCAGTTGCAAACAGAGACTTCAGTTGCTTGCAAAACAAGCATAAAACAAGACAAACAAAGACAAAAAAGAAGAAAAAAGTTCAAATGTTCTGTTCTAAATCTGTTGTGTTCTAGAAATTAGTTTGAGAATTGTAGGAAAAGACATGATGAATTGTTTTTTTTTAATTACTATGCCAACCCTTTTTAGTTTTGTAAATATTGGTTATATTGAGAGGTCTTATTTTATTTTTACCTTATTTTGCAAATTTATTTGAGAATTAGGCCATCCAATTAAGATACATTTTATGTTGTTGGTTGTAAAGATCTGGATGGATATTTTATTTTATTCTTTATTTTTATTTTTTTTACTCTATTTTTCAGTTTTATTTTTCAAGACTTGGTGAATTGTTTTTTTTTTTTGTTGTTTATAACTTGGCCTACCCTTTTTAGTTTTGTTAATATTGGCAATAGTGAGAAGTTTTATTGTTGGGTTCGAATATATTTGATATAGGCCATCCAATTAAGGTAAATGTCATGTTTTTAGTTGTTATAATCTGATGAGGAATATTTTATTTTTTGTTGTTTTATTTTTCAGTTTTCCTCCTGAGGGATTGCCACCTTATCGTGGTCAGGGGGTTTGCGTGCCTCAGTGATCCTAAGAGCTACACCAGCAGAAGCTTAGCCTTCAGGTGGGGCACCCAAGTTGGACAGGTCTTAGGGTAGAGGCCTGACAAAGTGCAATCCAATTACATGACAAAAACAGTTATCCAGAGCACCCCCAGTCCCACCACCACCCTACCCCTTTCCCACCTCCATTGCCACCATGTGCCCCCTTCACATTTCTGTCTGCCCCCTCATATATGCCTGTCTAGAACCGGCCCAGCCAAGAATCACAACAGAATCAGAAGACAAGTTTCAGAGAGTCAACAGTTTGTGTGATTTAAGGAAGTGGAAAAAAAAGAAGTGACATAAGTGGCCATTGCTTGGCTTGTACTCTGGTCTCTGGATGAGAGAAGAGTGGCTATATATTGTCATACACGTGTGCTTAGGAGGCAGTCAACAAGCCCTGAGGTGAGTGAAACATCACGAGATAAAGGGTTGATTTATGCCTCTCTCTCTTTTTCATCAGATCCAAAGAAGAAAAATATCTCCATTCACTTACCATCACAACTTCTAGATTCACAAAATGGCTGCCCAGCGTCACTTCCACTCCTGACTTCTGATGATGACATCACTTTCTGGTCTCCCAATGACGATGTCACTTCCGGCTTCCAATGATGACGTCACTTCCGTCACAACCATGAAAACATTATTTCTGCTTCCCGATGATGACGTCTCTTCTGTCCAACAGTTCTGACGTCATCTCCTGCCACATCACTTCCATCAGTCATGTTTTTGTATAAATATCGCCATATTCCTGATGTATACTGTCAAATACTTTGGTTTTGATCAATTTCTATTGCTTTTTTTCATTACGTCCACTGGACATTATACATGGTCATTCCCCAACTCTCACGTTTTTTGTCATGGTTTAAATCAAGCTTATTTACCTCTTGACAACTAAAGAAACCGAACAACTAATTTACAAATCCAGACATCATTATTATGAACATGGAGAGAAAGCTAATAAGCTTTTAGCAACAAATTCACAAGCAAGATGTATAACGCAATCTCGTAATTACTAACACGAACGGAGATAAAATCATCGAACACAAAAATATAATGTACACTTTTAGAGACTACTATAAATCCCTATATACTACTGAGTTTAAAGAAGACAATATACAATCTAATGCATTTCTGGATAAATTACAGATACCACAAATTGACACTATTAGTGTGGAGGAGCTCGATAAACCTCTGTCATTATCAGAATTACTGGATGCTATAAAGTCACTCCAAGGTGGAAAAGCAGCAGGCCCTGACGGCTACCCTGCAGAGTTTTACAAGAAATTCTCCGCTCAGCTAGCTCCCTCCTATTAGCAACATTTACAGAAGCCAGAGATAACCAATCTCTTCCACAAACCTTTCGCCAAGCACTAATCACTGTCTTTCCAAAACAAAATAAGGACTTATTACAATGTGCATCATACAGACCAATTTCACTTCTGAATAACGACGTTAAAATACTCTCTAAAATCATAGCTAGAAGGATGGAGAAAGTGCTCCCTCAGTAATATCACAAGACCAAACTGGATTTATTAGGGGCCGACACTTATCTTCAAATCTTCGACGCCTGTTTAATGTAATATACTCACCAACTAAATCAAACACCCCAGAAATATTATTATCATTGGATGCAGAAAAAGCATTCAACATGATTGAATGGAAATACCTTTTTACTATTTTGGAGAAGTTTGGGTTTGGCCTAACATTTGTGCATGGATTAAATTACTGTATACTAACCCAGAAGCTTCAGTTTGCATCAATAACATTTGCTCAGACTACTTTAAACTAGAACGTGGCACAAGACAAGGATGCCCTTTGTCACCACTGCTGTTTGCAATTGCCATTGAACCACTGGCAATACATTGTCGAAATACTGATCAGATAAAGGGGATTAGCAGAGAAGGACTGGAACAGAAAATCTCATTATATGCAGATGACATGGTACTGTATATATCGGACCCAGAAAATTCTGTGCCTGCAGTCTTAGCAGCACTCACAGAATTTCAAAAGATCTCTGGTCTCAGAATTAATCTGAATAAAAGTGTACTCTTTCCGTGAATTCGCAAGCATATAATATTAGATTAGACACCCTTCCTTTTATCATTGCAGAACAGTTTAAATACCTCAGGGTAAACATCACAAGTAAACATAAAGCTCTTTATCAACAAAATTTCGTCGTCTGTATGGAAAAAATTAAACAAGACTTGCATAGATGGTCAACCCTTCATCTCACACTAGCTGGAAGAATTAACACTGTTAAGATGAATATTCTTCCTAAGCTCCTTTTTTTATTTCAAAACATACCAATATACATTAATAAATCGTTCTTTAAGCAATTAGATTCAACAATAACCTCATTTATTTGGAATTCTAAACATCCACGCATCAAAAGAGCGACCCTACAAAGACAAAAGGCAGAAGGTGGCATGGCTCTACCTAACTTCCAGTTTTATTACTGGGCGGCAAATATACAGTCGATAAGAACCTGGACACAAATAGAAGAACATACACAGGCATGGACCGCAATAGAAGTAAAATCCTGCAGTACTTCTTTGTATTCCTTGCTTTGTGCTCCAATAAACACACGTTATCGGCAATACACTAATAACCCAATTGTGCTCCACTCACTTAGAATCTGGAACCAATGTAGAAAGCATTTTAAGACGGAGAAGCTTCTTTCTGTGGCACCCCTGCAAAAGAACCACCTCTTTCAACCCTCACAAACATATGCAGTTTTAATATCTGGAAAAATTTGGAATTAACTTGCTTAGAGATCTTTATATAGACAACGTCTTTGCATCCTATGAACAATTACATTCCAAATTTAACATTCCAGCTACAAATTTCTTTCACTATCTTCAAATCAGGAACTTTGTTAAACAGAACCTTCCAGATTTTCCTCATCTTGCACCCTCATCCACGCTGGAAAAATTATTGCTCAATTTCAAGGAGTTAGACTCCATCTCTACAATATATAAAATCCTTTTACAATCCCTTCCTTTCAAAGATCCAAGAGGACACTGGGAAAATGACCTCTCAATTAATATATCAGAAAAGGAGTGGAAAGTAGCAATGCAGAGAATTCACTCAAGCTCCATATGCAAAGCATACAATTATACAACTCAAAATTATATATCGAGCACATCTGTCTCAACTAAAACTCTCCAAAATGTTTCCAGGGCATGATCCAACCTGCGACGTTGCAACCAAGCCCCAGCCTCACTAGGTCACATGTTCTGGGCCTGCTCCAAATTAACATTATTCTGGACAAAAATTTTTATTACCTCTCAGACAGTCTTGGACTCACAATCCCTCCTAACCCATTAACAGCTGTGTTTGGGGTTCTTCCAGAGGGTCTTAAAGTGGAGAAAGACAAACAAATTGTGATTGCATTCACTACACTGTTGGCACGCAGACTTATTCTGATAAACTGGAAGAACCCAAACTCTCCTCTTTTAAGTCAGTGGGAAACTGATGTGTTATATTATTTAAAATTGGAAAAATCAAATACTCAGTTAGAGGATCTGTGCAGACTTTTTTCAAAACATGGCAGGATCTAATCAGTAATATTTTGAAATGATTTTATAAAGCACAGAGAATTTGTTGATTTAGGTATTTTTAAAAGCCTTAAATTTTACACCGTTTGGCTTGCTCTCTCTCTCAAGGGTGGGGATCGATCTGTTCTTAGCATAATTCTTTTTTTTTTGTAAAAACTTGATTGCTATGTATTGATTGTAATAAAATTAATAAATAAATAAAATAAAAAAATAAAAAAAATCAAGCTTATTTTAAAACCTATGTATATATGTTTGGTATCATTCTTTTCAGAATTTATTGAACTTTAATGTTCTTAGATTTTCAGATTCTTATTCCTTTTTAAATTATAAACTAAAAAATATCAAGAGCTCATGTCCCACGAGATGAGACTTTTTGCCAAGAAATTCAACCACACCTGGGGCCGGAAATAGAAGACAAAGAGTAGGACAACTGCTGTACAGACTATTAAATGTGCGAAGCGCTGTCCGAGATGCAGATCATGTGGCACGGCAGCAGCAGCAAGCCAGCAGCTCATTGAGCTGTATCGAGTTGTATCACCGTTTAACAGGGGGTTTCGGAGGAGCGACTGCATCTCCTCAGGGTGCGTTCAGCCCCCTTTTTCACAACACGAGCGGCAGAGATGTGAAGTGGCTGGCACGTAGCACAGGCCATGGGGGGTTGGCAAGCAGAGCAAGCAGCTAGTAAACCCCCTAGTGTATATATATCTATATATATGTGTGTGTGTATATATATGTATATAAAAGTAGGTTTAAAGTTGTGAGTACGTGAAACACAGAGTTTATTATTTTAACATTATTTGTATTATTTATTTGTATTATTTGTCTTCTTATTTGTCTTATTCTTCTTCAAGCTGTTGACGTAATAAAGCTATTGTAATAATCATAACCTGCATGTCTTTTTCCATGTGAACAACTGAAATCCCACTTCAGAATTAATATGTATTACTAAAGGCTTATTCAAAAAATGGCTTTGCATTACAACTTTTGTTGAATAACCACAAATATCATCCTTCTTGTTGATTTCACTCGTCACCTTTGCTCCTGGCACACTGAAAAAAAATGTTTTCCACAGTCAGTCTCACTCTAGAACAATTCTTGCATGTTGTGCATTGATTGGATTGTTAACATTGCATTCTTTGCTTAAATTAATGAGGATACAGTAAACAGGAACCATAATCATTAAACTTTGCAATTATTTTTGGCTAGTTAGTTTATTTCAGGGATCTAAATTAAATTTTATTGTTTATGGCTAATGGGGCTACATGGTAAGATTATGATTGTGCTGTCACCATCACATTCAGGTATTTTGTAAACTAGTGGGTTAAATAGAGGGCAACATGTTTGAATTTTTTACTGACGCTCAATGGTGATTTTTTTTTCACTCATGTGACACAAATATGATTGTTTCAGAGTAATGTGAAATGCCATTCAATTTTTTGAAATGCCATGCCTGAAATGTATTATTTTCCAAGAGACAGACAGACCTCTCGACATTTGGAAAAGTGTTCAACAGCTATTCTGCACGAAAACCCCCCACATGTTGTTTCCATCAGTCCTTTCTCCTATCTCGTGTCCACAGATTGTACATACAGATCTGACAGTGATGATCCCACTCATAGCACCTTGGAGCACTTGCCATTGTTAATTGATATGTTCATAGACGTGCTTCATTGTAAACATCGGTATGTCATCGCTCAGTATGTTACTCATATTCATGGTTGTCTATTAAGTCGAATCTGTCTGATGAAGCAATTTTAATCAATTTTGCAAATTCACCATAGTTAACGGTACACAGTTATATTGGATTTGAATCGCTTACAAAATTAATTTGAACAGTCAAGCAAAGAATCAGAATTGAGTAACTTTTAACTGAAGTCTGAATGAAGCCTTATTGGTTTCTAGTAATATATAAACTCATTTTTACCGTTGCAATTTTTTGCTTGCATTGCTTTGAGAGTGGGGTACATTTCACTCCCATAGTCAGTACCTATACAGTAGTAAGTAGTTTAATGATGTCATATCATTGCCATTTTGTTTACATGTTTTCCTTCAACACTGCCTTCTGGTGTGTCATTTTGGAGCTTTTCATGCTTCGATGGTCATGGTACAAGCATGACACTAAACAGTATTCAAAATTTAAGAGGTAAAATGAACAGCTTCACAGGAAACTAGCTGTGACACAAACAAACACTGTTGGGAAAAGACTTTAGGTTTGATTTTGAATTTGATGTAGCCCCTTGGTCTTTGTTGAATGATCTAACAATGTCTGTGCAATCACTAGCTAACAACCTTGATAATTCTTCTGAAAGGCCCATAAATCTGCCAATTACTACTGCAGTCTGCTTGAAGTGATTAGTCTCTTTCCCCTATTTAGAGACAGCAACTTGTAATTTAGTGCAATCCCTTTAATGTGTCCACCATTTTCTAACACAGTTGGGGGTAACACATTAAAAGTAACATGGTCAGATTATTATTAATTCAACTATTTGTTACAAATATTTTGAAACACTGTGTGATCTGGTGGTGTCGTGGCTAGTGTTCATACTGATAATCTTCAGGGGTTTGCTTTAGGGGTGGGAAAAGGGCAATGGATGTTAATTAATTCAGACCACATGATGGACTAGATGCATTTATAAAACACAAGAAAATTTTTAAAGGTGGCTGTGTTTCTGTGCCATGAAGGTACTGTCAAACTCAGATCACAAAGCCAATTCAGGGTGGGAAAAAAACCTTTATATAGAAGTACATGGAGTCACTCTGTACTCATAGATGCTAGTAACATTACTTCAATATACTTGTCAATGACAAAAGTATGTGATAAGTTACACATGTCCTTGTCAGTTATTGATAAACAAGACCCTTGGACTCTTGTAGTCAGGATTTTACTACTCGAGATTGTACTGGTTTTTATTATCAATACTTGTCCTTGAGCTAAAGTAGCAGCGGGACTGGGTCACAGATCAAGAGGCTTTAATTAAAATGCTTTCTTACAGTGCTAAAGGCAAAAGCTAACAGTTAACGAGGGCAGAAGTCATTCAATATAATCAATATATAATCCATTTGTGATAATCATATTTATCAGTAATAATCATCTCTCATAGTTCATATATAGGTTTATAATTAAATGAGAAAGGCTGGCCGGTGAAAATTTTCATACAAAAGGAGAAAACATAATGCACTGTTTGTAATGCATTGAATTTTATAAGAAGTAACTATATAACATATTACTTTTTTGTATGTAATGAGCAATATAACTAAGTTATTTTTAAAAGTAACATTCCCCAACATTGATTGCTACCATAACTTCTCTAACCATGACCTTGGCTACAGCTGTTCCCCCTTCGGACGAAATGAGAGTGGTCCATGAGCAGTATGTGACAAAATCCAGACTGTCACAACAGTCTATGAGGACTGCTTTTTCTATCCAGTGCCCACTTCAGAAATCCACTATGTCAAAGTGCCTCATTTGCTCTAAGTCAACTACAAGTTCTGCCTCTTCCAGAAAGCAGGGTTTGAAACCTAGACAGAGGTTGGCTCCAGGTATAGGTGGGCCAGGTCCTCTGGGGGATTCAGGAAATATTACTTCTCTGAGTCCTCAAGACAAGCCAGTGGTTATCTTTCACAACCTGGTAAACACTATGTCACTATATTTGTCTAATAACATAAATTGTAGATACTTTCTGCCCTTGTGTATAGGCACCATTCTACTAACTCCTTACTAATGCTTCTTCTGCAGTGACAGAACTCACTGCCAGGTTTTTTTCTTTTTGTGCTTTGTTGTTTCCCTTCTTCTTAGTTAACCTTTCCATTGTTCCATGTCAGGCCAGTGCCCCTTCTGCTCTGAAACCTGTTGCCAACTAGGAATTCCATTAAACATCTTTTGGAAATATTCCTTATTTTTGTCCTTTTGCCAAAGGTTGTATGAGTCAACTGCTGCGTCAGTTTTTCCAGTTGTGTCAACTTTTAATCTTGGAATGATTTGGCAGCCTTCAAGCAGTTATTGATTCTGCACTTCTGCAAAACATGGAACCCAAATTAAATTAAATTAATGGTGAAGTTTAGCATGCCATGATGTCTTAACTCAAACAAACTCTATTTCCAAGTAACAATTCATGGAAACAGTTGGGGTTTTGTTTTTAGTTTTATTTGATTTGTGTAAATCATCCTTTAGCTATTTGCCCTGACAGAAGTATGCTTTTTGTTATGTTCTTATTATGAAAATGGCAAGATAAAGTTTGGTATTCCATTCTAGAGAACAAATCTTAAAAAAAAAGAAGTACATGAAGGCAGCAGCCTTCCTGCCAAGCTACACAGAAGACGTACAGCTCTGCTGACCTTGGTGTTCTCGTGTAGGTGGTAGCCTACGTGTCTGCTTTGGGCTTTAAACTTGAGAAATCAGAAACACTTGGAAATGCAAATGCCTGGAGTCTTCAAGGAACAGGGTGAATAGCTGACACTTAAGTACCACTCCAGTGTGCAAACTCCTAAAACTGTAATGAGATTGTGACCACTGGGGGTGGTGCCACTGAACCCCAAACCTCAAACACAATTGCAAAGACAAGTCCCAGGTTCACAATTAATGTTTTTATTTAAGTATCTTTCCACAGGCTTCTTTTCCTATTTCACAACACAAACAAATCATTTCCTTTGTTCTCCTACTCTTTACTCCTCCATACCTTGCAGATGAGTGTTGCCCTACTCTGTTCCCAACTCTCTCTTTTAACTCTCGACCCAGGAATATGTGCAGTGCACAATCTATAGCCTCTTCCAGATTAAGCAGGACCACCCTGATTACTCAGTTCCCCCTGGCAGCCACCACATAACCTGACAGGGTAGTCATGTGGCATCCAAACGTTCATGCTGCCCTATGGGCATCCATACCAGTGTCTGTCAGAAGAGATAATGCCATCCAGTGTATGGAAGAACAATATGCCCATAGTTTCAGCTGTCCCATATTTCTGGACTCCTGATCAGGAAAGGGAATGCCAACCACCCCAGTCGGATTGCTACCCCAGCCAACAAGTCCATCAGTGGCTGCTAGGACACCAGTTCTGATACACCTGCTACTGCAGTGTCCCTCCATATCCATTTTCTGGCCCAAAGGGGGAACATTGCAGCTTCCTTCCTGACCATCCCGTATTTTAGCTTCCAGGCCAGGTAAGGGAGCAGAGATCATCCTGGTGAAGACACTGGTCGATCCATCACAGGATGTGCAGGTTTACTCTTCTAAAGGTTAGACAATCTAAATGTGTGTGCTTACACCCATTTGTTAATCAATAAAAGGGAGCCAGAGCCTAAGAGTGTGCAGCAGGGTCTTTCCATGGATAGGATGACAATCTGTTAAGGGTCACACTCACAGGAACATAAGAGCTGGCTTAAATCAGCTCAGGGTCAGGGTGGAGCCTATCCTGGCAGTACTGGGTACTGGGCAGGAAATAGCAATGGACAAGGCACCATTCCACTCACAGACACAATTTGGAACTGCAAATGAACCTAACCATCACATCTCTGGGGATGTGGGAAGAAAACCAGAAGGCATGAAGGAAAACTCATGAAGGCATGGAGAGAATGTGCACGTTCCATAAAGATAAGATCTGGGCACAAAATTCAAACCCAGACAATTGGATCTGTGAAGAAGCAGTGCCATACACTGCACTACCCTTAAGGGCACACATTTATATAGCAATTTAAAACAAAATACAACTTTTTGTTGGACTAAAGTTTAACCTTTGAAGAAACAATACACAAATGAGAATAATTGGAAAATAATAGTACATCAACAAAATAAAATCCAAACAATAACAACTGTAAAGAATGACAACATTCATCTTATGGTCTCTCAGCATGTTGCAGGCACCAGTGCTTGACACTCTTGGAGGGTGCCAGTGATCCTCTTAATCAGCAATTGCGGGATAATATCCCAACACATGCACAAGAGCCTGACAATACTTCTAGACAGCTGGCAGGCAGAGGGTCTTGTCTGTTGATGCTGCATCCCAAAGGTGCCTTTGTGGAGTGCATGTCAAGAAAGAAGGACAGCACAGCACCAGGATTCCTCAGGACAGTTGTGACCACAGCAGCGTTGTTTGTGGTTTGGCAGGTAATGTACTGTAGATGGTGTGAGGGCCTCGTTCTAAGACCAGGAGCATGGTGTTATGTTTCCGTCAGGGTCTTTTCACTAGGTAAAGGATGTCCATTTGTTTGTTTGTTCTTTTTGTTAATTACTATTTTTTATTTACTGTGAGTTATTAATTCTGTTCTGGGGTTCGTTTTGTCTTTCTTGACATGTTGCTTAGTTTTACTGTTATGTTTAATGTAACGTAAATGTTGAGTGTTTTTTGTTATTTGTCCTGCCTCCTGTATGTGGAGCGTAAGGAGGTACGGCCACCTAAATAAGCAGTTATGGTATTAAAGAGAGATCAACAGCTTTGGCATTGCTTGTGGTTAGTTTTCAATTCTTGTTTGTGTTCTCGCTTCATTTTTTTGTTCTTTGGATTCCCTGGGTTTTTTTCTCTCTCTGGAATGTGATTCTTGGTTTTGTTTGCCTATCCTGCCTTTCGTGCTGTTTTCTTGGAAGAATAAACTGTGATTATGGAAGCACTTTATTTAGTTTTGTATTTCACTTGGCGTTTCACAGTTTTCTCATCCTTCTTTTTTGAAAACTGCTGGTTATTTTTGAACTTTAACAGTCTTAATCCCATTTTTAGACCTGTGGAGGCAGGAAGCTTGCCATTTTTGTTTGGGAATAGGCTGCCTAAAGTGTGGGCCTAGACCTATAAAGAATGTAGGTAGTAATAAGTGAAATGATTCACATGAAATTGAATTTGTAATGAAATTCAGTGTTTTGCTGTACTAAATTGTAAAGTGAACAGTGTTATGTTTGCAGTGAAATTCAGGCCATTCAAGCCATTCCTTAGCCTAAATGGTCAAAATTCAGGCAAAGAACATTCTAGGCATTTTTAAAAACTTAGTGTGGCCTTTGTCTTGCTGTGATCTAAGCTTTGAATTAAAGCCTTTGCAACGGTGATCTGATCAGGCATTGCTCCACTTGGAGCTCATTGGGTAAAAGTGTATGTGGCATGCTGTCATGAAACAGGTTGTAATGTATTGCTGTTAACATTTTGTGAAAACACCCAAGGTGTAACAAAAGATTTCTCATTCTAGAAAATGCTCTTTACCTCAGATTAATTTTGAAACACACTATGTATTTGTCATGTTTTTGTTTTCACATCAGTATTGTAGCAGTTTAACTACAATATATAATACCAGTAACGGTGCTCTGCACAATAATGTGCAGTGAATACACTTGACTTGAGTGTTCACAGTTTTCATCCTCTTTCTCTGTACGTTTAGCATTCGTTTGCTCAGAGGTTGACGCGCTTGCTGCTTCCTGAACAGCTCTTCTTTTCTCCACCCTAGCGGCCCACTTCTTCTTTACTTTTGTCGCCATCTTTTCGCGTTAAAACTGATTAAGTCAGTGTTTGTGTTGCAATTACTTAGGCATTTTCTTTAATTTTTCACTTATTCTGGCACTTAAGTCTTCAATCTGCCTTAAAAATGATTTAAGATATGAAGAGATAGGGGAAGTGACTGTGAAGGAGGTAGGGATGAGAACGGCACCTGTACGCATGTGCCGCACGGCCGCCCTGCTGGCCACTGCCAAGAGTTGATTCTACAATAAAAATAAACAGAGGAATAACCTTGGAGGTCAATCAACACCCTGAAAGCGGATAGTAGACGTCATGTAGTATATGTGTACCAAATTTGAAGTCAATAGTTCAAACGGTTTGCAAGATACGGGTGATTTAAAATCCTGGACAAACAAACGGACTGCCACGGTAGTGTATTATATAAGAAGTTGCTTTAGAACACAGGCAGAAATGGCATTTTGTGGGTACTCACTAGAAGTGTTTTCTTTGCTTTTGATTATCATTAAACAATGAGAGAAAATCTTGAATTGTTTTTGTAGTAACTGAAAAGGCAATCAGCAAAGCCAACTGTTAGGCATGTTAAATGAATGCTGTGTACCAATTGTTATAAGTGAATTTTTGTATAATGTTTAATGTGCTTTTCTCCATTGTTTTAGCAGATAAGATATTTGTTTTTGGGTTTTTCTTGTAACTGATTTAGTTTTCAATATTTTGGTGTCATTTTATTGATGTTAAGATTGTTTTTGCCAGGTTCAGCTGCCAATTTGGATTATCGCAGCCAGTGCTAATGCATGCACGTTGTCAGCGGTGTGCCATCCAAAGTTGTGACCTATGGGAAACCAGGGCTGTCTTACCAGCATTATAGACCCCTGGGCAAAGCAGTGCGCATGGGGCCCCTGCCTATACAACCACTCAGCAAGTCACAACATACATAGATTAGCATGGGGCTCCCATGCTCGTGGGGCCCCTGGGCAACTACCCGTCATGCCCATGCGTTAAAACGGCCCTGCGGGAACCAACACCACAAGTTTAAAGGTCACCCTAGGGAATTCTTCCTCATCTATGTGATTGATTCGAAACACATCTTCTTACTTTGACTCTCAAATTTTTTGCTTCGTGCCTGATATTTTGGCTTTGGTTTTTGTCTTATGTTTTAGGCAGCTGTCCTTCCAGGATTCGCCTTTTTGTTTTTTGTGTCTCTCCTTCTGATCATGTCTCAAAACGTTTTTGCTAGTGTTACTAACACAAAGATGGATTAGGGTGAGTGAGGATACATTACTACAAGAGGTAGTGAAAAAGCATACAGTGCTTTTTTTATTTTACACGATCCAAACATTGTGGAAAAGTGTGGTGCAATCTCGATAATAAATAAATGTATAATTCCATAAAAACAGTGTTCTGGTGAAGGTTAAAATTCAATAAATAAAATTCTTTTCCTTTTCACCTCCTGATTTCACTTTACTTTTTTGACCTTCCTGTTGATGCTGCTTGGGCTCCTTTTATACTCCATTGGGTGTAGATTCCTTAATTTTGATCCCCAGTGCACCAATGAGGAAACCGGCTGAACTGATTTTGTTTGCACATGAATGCTTCCTCAGCCTCAGCTACACTACCATGTACACCTGCACCCCACCTTGAGCCTAAGTACACTGTTTTTAAGCTAAAAACCGACATACTGCCACAGACCCTTAAAATGGATCATCACAGGGTGGCATTAGTTAACAGCCATAATAAGGATCAATTCAGGTATCTGAATGGACTCTAACCATGGACACTAACCATATTCGTAAATTAAAAATGACAATTCATTTATGTATGTTAAAGTATGTGTAAACCCTTCATACAGGGAAATATTTAATTTTTTATTAGCTCTGGGGAAACCATCAGACTGTTTTTTGGATGTTCACTTTATATCCATTGAGGTAACCTGTTAGAACATCAGTCTCTTTAAGAAGAAATGAAAAGTCTGACCCAGCCTGGTGTCTAATAATATGTCTTATCTAAAGGAACTGGAAGCTTTAGAGACAATGTCGCCATATTATAGATTCTGTGTGAACACTAATAATGTAATATACATATTTTAAAACATATCATCTTAACAAAGATATCAAGTATACATCCTAGTATTCTAACAGCACACAGCTCCAAGGGTGGAGCTCTTGGAAATCTAAATTGATTTAGAAGCCAGTCATCATCATCTGTAAATATGTGCTCCCTTCTATTGAATTGAATTGAATTCCTTTATTGTCATTGTATGGTACAATGAGATTCAATATGCTAATCCTCCATAAACTTATTTTCCTATGAAATGATAAAATAACAGTAATAATAATGCAATCAAAAACAATAAAATATATACTTTTCATATATATGAAAGCAGAAGTACAATATACATGTACATATGGCTCAGTTAGTGCAAATGGTTCATAAAGTGGCTCAGGTTGTGCAATATTACAGCTGTAGTGCAAGTTTACAGTGAGGTAATTGAAATTATGAGTACAAACAGTTCTACCGGGAGCACTTGATAGACTGATTAAGTGTGTTTATAACTCTTGGGATGAAGCTGTTTCTGAGCCTTGAGGTCAATGCAGTAAAGGCTCTGAAGTGTTTGCCAGATGGAAGAAGTTCAAATAGACTGTGCACATGGCTGAGTGGGATTCATGCAGATGCTGGTGGCTTTCCTGAGGCAGCGTGTGCTATAAATATCCCCAAGGGCTAGATGCTGTAGCCCGATAATCCTCTATGCTTTCAACACAACCTGTCTTAGAGCTTTCCAATCAGCTGCTGTAGAGGTGTGATTCCACACTTAGATGCAGCGGGTTAAAATACTCTGAGTGGTGCACTAAGAGTAACAACACTAAAGCAGCTGTGGTATTTGGAATAGCTTAGCCATTCTGTGCACCACTGTATTTTTACAGGTTGATTCCAATCAGATGCCTTAAATTTATAAACAATATACTGTTAATTTCAGCGTACTTGATTAAGCCCGCATCATGGATGTGAATCTAAAAAAGAAAGGGAAGCCACACAGGAACTGACGCACTGCTCTAACTACTTTGCAAAACCAAGTAGAAACGTACGTATGGAAGGGGGGGTGCTGCCGTGAGAATGTGTGTGGCTTTATGCCAAGTTTAGTTTTTATATGTTGTGAAGTGAGCGTGGCAATGGGCATATGCAGCATTTTTGTGCATATGAACTGTTTATGCATGAAGCCCCAGATGATTGACAGCCCTACCACCTCTGACATCACTTCTCTGACACACTTCTTTCTGCCTGACCTGTACTTAACTGTAAATGTCTGCCTGTGGGTGCCTGAACTATTTATGTTTGTTTGTGTTTTCATTAAAGTGGCATAGTCGGCACGATCAACAAAGATTTGCAAGATGAGTGAGTCCAAGGATGTTGCAACAGTTATTCAGTTAGCAGGGCTGTTAATCATCCAGTCTGTAAGAGGAAGTGAAGAAGTATTAGTAAACAGCGCCACCTTGCAGACTGGTGAGGAATTACCAGCACTTGAGTCTTCCCTGTCCCCAAGGTGCATGTTTGTGATAATCCAAATACGAGTGCTTCTGAAAAGCATACAATTCAGCATATTTTTTATATTGAGTTAGTGGATTATTACTGGTTTTATAAACTGTAAACCCAAATCCCAGAGGTTGTCACCGATGATGCAAAAAGAATGTCTCGTTAGTTGATTATCACTGCAGATGGGTGTGTCATGAATGTTTTATCAGCTTGAACATGTTACAGTGCACAGGATTTTTTTAGCACAGCTTTCAAAATGGTCAGTAACATTATTTAACAACTTTCTCCAATACAATAAAACATAATAATGTTTTATGTGTAATATTAGATTTGGTTTTTTTTTTCTTGTATTACTAATAAAAACTCTTGATGACATTGACACTAAGACTGGGCTCCTTTTCCATGTGCCATCTTGCATAGAAATGATTAAGATAAGCGTGTAACTATACCAACATGACACGACATGACTTGCAGATGGAGAGGAAGTCACATTTGGTGATTGCAGTTGCTGACTTTTGTTGCCTTGAGGATGTCAGATGATATGATTAGAAATTGCACAGGGTGACAGAATACACAAACCCATTACATATTTTCAGCACAGTTCCTAATTTCCTATTGTGTCTCAAAATATACAGATGGACTTGGCGTGGGCAGATTTGTGGCAGGTGAAATTTAATGTCAGTAAATGTAAAGTAAAGGAAGTAAAAATGTTAGGTTTGAATACAAAATGGACAGTTGGAAAATTGAGAGTACACCTTATGAGAAGGATTTAGGAGTCATAGTGGACTCTAAGCTGTTGACTTCCATACAGTGTTCAGAAGCCATTAAGAAGAATTAAGAATGTTAAGTTATATAGTACGGTGTATGGAATACAAGTCCAAGAGGTTCAGCTCAAGCTTTACAATGCACTGGTGAGGCCTCATCTTGAGTACTGTGTGCAGTTTTGGTCTCCATGCTACAAAAAGGACATAGCAGCGCTAGAAAATGTCCAGAGAAGAGCGACTAGGCTGATTCCAGGGCTACAGGGGTTGAATTATGAAGAAAGATTAAAAGAGCTGAGCCTATATAGTTTAAGCAAAAGAAGATTAAGAGGTGACATGATTGAAGTGCTTAAAATTATGAAGGGAATTAGTACAGTGGATTGAGACTGTTATTTTAAAATGAGTTAATCAGAACACGGGGACACAGTTAGAAACTAGTTAAGGATAAATTTCGCACCCAATTAGTTTTTCTTTATACAAAGAACGATAGACACTTGGGATAAGCTACCAAGTAGTGTGATAGACAATAACACTTTAGGGACTTTCAAAACTCGGCTTGATGCTTTTTTGGAAGAAATAATTGGAAGAAATAATTGGATAGGACTGGTGACCTTTGTTGGGCTGAATGGCCTGTTCTCATCTAGATTGTTCTAATGTTCTAAAAGTCTATATAATTTGTCAGGTAATCAACGTTGAGCATTTTTTCTTGCTATGTTACAACAAAAATGGGGCGTCAAATATACATTTGTGCTGGCTGCATAGTTCCACAAGACTGTGTACTGCATGTGCAATACAAAACACCCATTTTCCTTTGTTTCCTAGCAGACGCCACTGGTCTTCTCTGTTATTCTTTTCTTTGTACATTTGATTGTGGTCATTGTATGCTTTGTACTTCCAGCTTACTCCTCAATGGATTGCAACTCTGAGTCTAACCCTACAACTGACAAATGAATTGTGTCTAGTTGCAGAGGACTATGACTGAATTGCTGGGGTTGTCACACTGCACAACTGGAGGTCAAGAGTGTGCACTATGCCTCTACACAACTCACTACAATCATACAAATGAAGGCTTTGACTGAAAATCACTGGAAAGGTTGTGTAGTGTGATGGGGGTTTAACATTCATTTTAAAACACCTAATCCAAAACGGGCATGCATGGAGCTGCTGCCCAGTAGGTACAGACAACAGTCCTGGATAGGATGTCAGTCCAGCAGATACACATACACCAGTTTACCACAATAATTAAACTAAAATAAGTATTCTTGTAATGTGGGAGCAAACAAAAATATATCATAAAAACCCACACTGATGCAACTCAAGAGCTGAACCTGGCTCCCTGGAACAATGAGGCAAAAATACAAACCAATAATGCATCCCAAAGTAAATAATTAGTTCACTTCTTTATTGGTTTAATATTTCTACATTGCCAAAGTGACCATGAGAATCAAATTAGCCATATATCCTTATGACTGTATGCTGATTGCAGTGGAATTTTTTAGTATTTTGTTTAAGTGTATTCATTTCCTATGAATGTTGCTAATGTCAGCAATGCTGTATTCTTTGCAGGTCACACCATTAATAACTTCTGAGATGTATGAAACTTTGACAGGAGGCGGATACTCATCCAGTATTATCCTTGTTGGCACTGATCTGTTTGTTTTGGATTGCCATGTAGAGATATAACTGGGTTATGATTATGTGTGTTACAACTTAGTCTTTGCTTGTTTTGTTGCTGAGAATTAGTGAGAGCTTTACACATTTGTACAGGCATCTTTTCCATTTCTTTTGGAAATAGATGGTGTACTGGGATGGGGTGAGGTTCTTTACCAGGATGGATGGACAGCCCTATGTAGAAAGGCAGTAGCCAGGAAACTGACAGAAGATGCCAGTCTGAAAGTGGGTGTGCTGGCATCCTGGCAGGACTAGGCCAAGGAACAACATCTGGTCAGGAAGCCAGTGTAAAGGAATGACATGGGGAGACAGCTGTTCAGGGCTAAATGCTCCCCAGACACATTAAGTGACAGAATCCCTGGGCGGCGTTACCAGTATAGACACCCTAATAGCATGCTGGGAACTTTAGTCCTATGAGGCAGCCTTGTTGGGTGCCTGAGGACCACCAGTGGGTGTTGTAGGGATCTGTGATCCCTGCTTTTGTGGACTTCCACTCGATCCTGAAGTGTTTTCAACGTGCTATGCCCTAGCACTGGACGTAGTCCCAGGTCTAAGATAAAAGAAGCCACTTAGCCTCACCTAGGAAAGTCAGAGTCGGGAGAGGAGATGGAAAACACTCGCCTGGGAGGAGTAAAGGAATAAATGGGAAAGAGACAGAGAGAAGAGGAATATTTATGATTATAAAACTTATGAGAAGCATTTTGTAAGGTATTTTGGATAATAAATCTTGTGTATCAACCAAGGACTTGTGTTGTTGTGGTTGTGTCTGGGGTTTGCAGTGCTGCAATGCCTCTTACTGGTCACAATGGTACCTTGGTGTGCATATCAAAGGTAAAAAAATGCATCATTCAATAATGCATTGAAGATTCCTGAAGAGTAACAGAAACACAGAAATGGAATTAATTACAGTATGTATCATGGTGGGGAAGCTGTAGTAGTAGGTAAGGTCTTGTTGAAATTGTTGTTCGGATGTAACTATTAGTGCAATAATATTAAAAGGGATATTAGGGAAGCTAAAAGGTAATTAGAAGGGAATATTACAGAAAAGGCGAAAGATTACTCAAAGAGATTCTTTCAATATTTTAGCAGTAAAATAAAGGTTAAGATGGAGGGATAGGACTTTGGAAACAGTAAAGGCAAATGTCCCAGTAGCAACAAAGAACACTAAGGGTTGTCACAAACATGCACATGGGAGACAGCTAAAGGGCTTGAATGAGGGTAATTCCATACTGGAACCAGGGGAGGTGGAGTGCACTAACCCCCTCTCTCTTTCTTCTGCAGACCAGTTATGGGAAATTCTGCCTGGTTGACGCCACTCCCAGTTTCGGTCACTATGACCTCACTTTCAGCTCCGGCCCTGCTGACTTCACTTCCTCTGCCTGGCTTTAAAACCGCCATTTTGTATCATATATGTATATCAGTTCTGTCTTGAACTCAGTGTGGAAAATGATTTCACTATTTTCCCTCAACCCAAATTACATTGTATGAGGTGGCTACCCCAAACCTTTTTTTGTGGCATTTGTCCTTTCTTTTGATAGGATATAATTGGAAATTGCAGATAAAGAAATGCTGTTTAGATAAAATCATCTGAAATCACATGTATAACATGTATAGTAGAGTGCTTAAGGATGCTGGTGGGTGCATACATAAACCACTGGTGCATGTTTTTATAAAGTCGCTGCGCATTGGGAAAAGATCTAAGGCCTGGAATGGATCACATTATCTCATTATAGAAAAAGGGCGTTTGGGTCAATCCAAGTAACTATAGGTCAGTAGCTTAACGTGCATAACAAGTAAATAGAGAAAGCAATCATTAATGAAAAGATTGAGCATCATATGGCAAGACCATATGTTAGTGAGCAGACAGCATTAGTTTAGATGGGGGAGATGATGTTCCACTGACATTCTGGAATTCTACGCGAAATCAATAAAATCATATGATCAGAAAGGAATATCTGATATTATTTATCTTGATTTTCAGAAAGCTTTTGATAAGGTCGCACAAAGGAGGCTGGTGATCAAACTAAAGCAGGTGGGAACTCAGGGCATGCTGTGTAGGTGGGTACAACATTGGCTGAAACACCTGAAAGAAGGAGTTATGGAGAGAAGAGCTTTTTCGGAATTAGAAGATGTTACAAGTGGTGTCCTTCAGGAATCTATTTAAGAATTTAAATAACAAGGTGGTTAAGTTTGCAGATGGTACTAAACTTAGAGGAAGGGAGGTCATTGCAAAAATGTTGCAGAGAGATCTGGACAGCATAGAGGCTTGGGCAGGTTTGTGGCAGCCGAAATGTAATGTAAGTGAATGTAAAGTTAGATTTGAATACACAATGGACGGTCTGAAGCTTGAAAATTCACCTAATGAGAAGGTGTAGGAGGTGTAGTGGACTTTCTATGTCCAGACAGTGTGCAGAAGTGATTAAGAAGGCTAATAGAGTGTTATGGAGTGTGGAGTATACATTTATGGAGTTAATGCTTCAGCTATGTAACTCGCTAGTGAGTGTAATGATCTGGTATTGTTTGAAATTGTTTTCTCCTTGCTCTTTTTGATGTGCTTTGATTACAACTGGGAGTTTTTTATATGATTAAATTCAATTTTGCAAAAGTTTTTGTGTTCAGTTTCTTTTAACAAAGTTAATACATTTTACCATTTTATTTCTGATATCCATCAATACTTTTGGACATCTTCTTGTTGCCAGGATGCAGGTGTCGGTTACTTATGTCATGTTCAGTGGAAGCTGTGGCTCATTACATCAACAGATAAACACTATTTAAACTGGAAGTGCAGCACTACATTACATCCAAGATTGTGGATTATGTAAAACTATCGTATGTGTGTGCTTTAGTGAATGGCAACCTTGATAGCAATGGTTTCTGATAATGATTTAGCATTGTGTTTTGGCTTGACATTTCAATGTATTGATTTTCTGGTAAAGACTTTTTGGTCTGTTCTTGATTTCATGTTATCTCATATTGTATAAGCTACTTTAGAGGACATTCAGTAAGAGTAAAATTGTAAATTATCAAAAGCAGTAATTCAGGGGCCTATAGAGGTGGATATTATTTTTATCTTTCAGTCTGTTTCTAGCAGTGCAGTCATTAGCATACGGGTCTTGCAGATTCTAAATCTTGTGCCTGGTTATTATCTGCATGGTTTCTTTCCTGCTGTTTTCACAATTTCTCCAAAAGGGGCTTGAGTGTTAATAGTTGACTCTAAACTGGCTTATGGAGCTGTGTGTGTGATTTGGCTCTGTGATAGATTTGTACCTTGATAAATCTCTCTTAGAGGATCTGTACAAAACGTTTTTTAAAACTTGGCAGGATGTAATCAATAACACTTTAGAATAAGCATTTAAATTGAGGGTGCAGATTCTCTCCCACCTTTTACTGCATTTATCTTTACTCACTTATTAATTTACCAATGTACTTATTTTTACTAGCTTAAAGTTTTACTCTGCTGGCCTAGCTCTCTTTCTAAAAGGGGGTGATTTTTTTAACCTATTTTTGTAAAACTTGATTTATTTATATAGAACGTTATTTAAAATTAATAAAATAAAAAATATATTTTTTAATTGCGATTAATCACAGACAATCACAACAATAACATTGTTATGAGCAAAATTCAATAATGAACTCAAAAATAGTGTATTTGGTTTGCAAAAAACAAAAAAGGTGCTTTTTAACAGAAGTATTCCCTTTACATAGTAGCAGTAAAAATATTTCTTGTAAATCTCAATTTAAACATTAATGTAATCAAATCAAATATAAAACCAAAGCTATTTGCCACAGCCAGGGCATTAATGTCCAGAGCCACGATCACAACATTATAACAGGCACCTTCTGAGCAACAGCAACTTAACATTCCTAAATCGGTTTTCTTTTTAATCTGAACAGATACCAGCAGAAACATTTTCTTTTATCAGAGAGCAGCATAAAGTCTATGTTCAGTAGCAACTCTTTGAGGGCTAATATTTTTTCCAAAAACTCAGTTTTCTGAGAAGCGCATAAAGCAATGGTTTTACACGTAAATCAACATAAAACGTCTGTTGCTGCCTGTTGTGCCTGCTGTCGGCTCCTGTTTGCAGTTTGTGGCAGCAGTGGCTGCGCGGGGGGAGGGGTGGGGGTTTTGGTGGCTCGACAGCAAGCAGGAATACACAGTGGGCTGGCTGCCAGGCTGTCTTTGTGAGACAGGTGCATGGGGGTGGCAGTTGCAGTGAGACGATATGGTTTGTACCTCCTGTTATCGCAAATGTCTCTCCTCCCAGGCGAGTGTTGCCATAGGTGCATCAGCTACACGAACATGTTCAGCATCACGATCAGCTGGAGACCGATCAGCTGATGCCAGTACCTCACTTTCATATTCGATCTACATCTCCAGATCACTTGCATCAAAATCGGAGTTCGACAAATCAGAGTCCGATTCAGCGATAATACGAAAAAAGTCATCCATGGATTATTTTGCTTTGAGCATTCACTCTGGTATCTCTCCACATGCCATTTTAGAAGCTGTTTGCTCTTCGCTACTCATGCACATGCAGGGAATCGAGGTCAAATCAACAAAGCTAACTTTCCTCCTAGCAAAAGCGTATCGAAAAGTGCTGTAACAAGATCACTGATCTTCTTGACTGCTAGCGAGACTGAGGCTTTCAAATTAATAATAATAATAATAATAATAATAACAAAAACTGCATTAACGCATGATAAAATAATTGTCAGAATTAATTAATTAATGCATCAACGTGATAATAACATGTTAACTTGCCCAGCCCTAAAAAAACAACATTTTAACATACTTTACCAGAACGTTTCTTTAAAAGATTGTTAGGAATTCCAGGGTGAAGAAACAGGAGAAGGTATAATCTTATTGTCAATGCTACTTCATTTATTCCATCATTATTTACTTACAATAACTATATTATATCAAGTATACATTAAATAGAAAATGACTTACTGTAGATTGTTATGTTTTATATCAAATTCATTTAATCTTCTTCTGTTGATGTTCAATTTATATTTAAATTTTATGAGTTTAAAGCTTTTTTTTTAATTTATTTACCCACAGTACGTATGTGGTTCAATTTATGCTTCAAAAATTAGAAATTTGACTTCTTCATCTTCAAATGTGACATTACATTTGTAGGGGTGTGGGCAGACATAAGTCAAACATTTTTAGGGGTGTGGAGCATAGCAAAGGTTGGGAATCACTGTTCTAGGGGCTTTGAGCCAATTATTTAAAAAGCCAGTGGTTGCCTGACCCTTCCAATTCTATAATAAAGAGAGCTCCCTTGCTGCCACCCAATATACTGTGGAACTTCAGACCCATTATCTAAAAACCCCACAGTCCTTCCTATGTCTGTTCTCTCAAAGTGATTCCTTCTGAGTTCTTGTAACTCGCTGGTCACACACAATTCTTTGTTCAGCTTTGATGATCAATGGCTTTATTGCCAGAACATAGTAATTCTCATATGGTTCCATCATTCATGTGGCAGTTTTACTGCCCTGTAACTGCAGACAGGACAGGCCACTCCTTTACAGCTAAATTACAATTTGCCAGCTAAATGGGCCCATTCTTTATATACTAGATTATTTGTAGATGTTCATAAAATGGACTATTATAACACTGCAATATATAAAAGCAATAAAACAAAAACACTTATACAGTGGTTTCATGCAGTGTGCTGGTAAAGAGTACATAACCCCCTCTGGGATAATAAAGTATATTAAAATAAAAATTAAATGATTGGTACCTGAGTCTGAGTCTTGGCCTGATGTCTGTTTATGTTCTTATTTTGCCCCTGAGGATTTTTTAATCCATTTCCACAAATGTCACTTTTGGTGTTACCTGTGATAAACTTGCATCATTTGTGATAATGACAAGGTGGCGCCCTGTCCAGAGATTGTTCTGCCTCACGTAAGATGTAAAGACCTTTGATGAAATAATTTATTGCAGCAGTACTGTCTCTTTCAAATGTACTAACCCTCAATTCCTGTCCTTCCTTTTCTTTCTCCAAGTACCCAATCGCCACACGATCAGCTCTGTAATAGATGTCAACTATCTGTAGGCTTAGAACTCCTATTCTTCAAAAATTTTAAGGAACATTGAAATATCTTCGTTGTACGTGTTTAATTATTCTATCCATCTATCCTTCCAGTGTCGTGCCAATCCCAGCAAGAATACAGTGTGAGGCAAGAACAATCCCTGTTGTTTAATTATGCTAACAATATAGATTATTTAAATGAAGTTAAAATTTTCTCTATATAATATAATAAACATATTTTGCTGCATTTCATCTTAAAAATTATATTGTCATCATATGTAAATACATGCTTTATAAAGCGGCTCAGGTTGTGCAATATTATAACTGTATTGTAAGTTTACAGTGAGGTCATTGTAATTATAAGTACAAGCAGTTCTACAAGGAGCACTTGATGGACTGATTGATTGCGTTTATAGTTCTTGGGATGAAACTGTTTCTGAACCATGAGGTCCATACAGGAAAGCTTCTGAAACGCTTGTCGCATGGGAGCAGTTCAAATAGGCAGCATGGCTGAAGCAGCGTGTGCTTGATGCTGTATACCAATAATTCTGTTTCTGGTCAGCTGCTGTACAGCTGTGATTCCTCACTCAGATACAGTGATATAAACACTCCGAGTGGTGCAGTGAGAGTAATATGGAGAAAGATGATCCGTTGTGGCAACACCTAACGGGAGCAGCTGAAAGAAGAAGAAGAAGACGGTGCAGTGAGAGTAACAATGCTAAAGCATCAATGGTATTTAGAATAGTTTGGCCATTCTGTGGACCATTATATTGTTACTGGTTAATTACAATCAAATGCATTAAACTAATAAACAATACGCAGTTAATTTCAGTGTATTTGATAAAGCCGCATCAGGGATGTAGATCTAAAAAAGAAAGGGAAACCACACTGGAACAAAAGCACTGCTTTGATGTTTGGTGCCGCCAGTTTGCAAAACCGAGCGGGAAACTTGAGTACACCAAACATTTAGCTGCCGTGAAAATGTGCGTGGCTTTACGCCAAGTTTAGGTTTTATACATCATGATGTGAGCGTGGAAATGGACTTACGCAACATTTTTGTGTGTATGTACCATTTATGCATGAGGTCCCAGGATCCTGACCAGGATAAGGAGGACAATTAAATAAAAAGAAAAGACGGATCAATAATTTGTGATTTATTCTTTCATTTTAAAGCAGTTTTTGCAATATCTAGGATGAGGGCCATTGTTCCCTCAGTTTGCTGATGGTCATTGCATGTTTTGGTTTAGTATATGCAAGTAATGTGAGAAATGTGGACATTATAAATACAGAAAGCAATGTACTGTTCACAGAAACAAAAATATGCCTTTTAAAAGATACCCACAATGATGTCGCCTTCACGAAGAGAGATGAAACTAAAATACCCAAATGAAAACCCACACAGACATGAGGAGGAAAATACAGATGATTTTTATTTCAGTAGGACAAGTAAAGCAGATTTCCTTTTATTGAGTTATTATTTAAAGTAAAAAATAATAATAGTCCAAAATGAAATTTGGATCCAACATTCCATCCATCTGACTAATTCTGTTATTTAAAGGCCATCTTTTAAACTGCCTCTCTGGCCAATAAATGGAATAGGTGCATTAAAAGAGGCCCCTGGGTCACTTATTGAATATAGCTCCTTAAAAGAGAATTGATCATACTGTGTACAATGCAGCGTATGGACACCCAACTATTTCATGCAATGCAGCTTGCAGACACTCGACCATTTCATCAAATGGGGGAATAGTTTGGCTATACAGGCAGTCCCCGGGTTACGTACGAGATAGGGACTGTAGGTTTGTTCTTAAATTGAATTTGTATGTTGGAACAGGTACATTATTTTAATAAATGCTATTGTTGACCGACTGTAACCAAGTGCTCTGCCAATGAATGATGGAATTTCACCTCTCTCTTACCTTTTTATTATTTCTACTTTATTTTCAGTGGTGATGGTTTTTCTCTTCTTTCCTGTATCACCCACCGAAACTTGCATCAGATTTGTGTTTCAGAGACATTCTTGAAGGGTGAAGACAAAAGGTTAAGATGAGCTCTTTTGCACAGCACTGTACACGCTATCACAGAAGGAAGGCACCCGTCGTCAACACGTCTGATGTACTGATAAGAGACAACTTCCTGCTATGTGCGTAACAGTACAAGCAGGCTTGCTATTGAGAATGAATGGGGGCGGCGAGGGGCGGTTCACCACCAGCCCACTTCATATTCACCTCCACTACAGTATGCTGCCTGCAGCGTCCGCCCACCGATAACGAACACGGTGTGGCCAAAGGCAGGTAGTGAATCGCCCACTACCTCCCCCATTCAACAGGCAGTCACCCGAGGCACACTATAATGCTACCCCCCCCACTGCCCCGTTCACCCTCAATGGCCTCCATTCAGCCACAACTGGGTGACCACTTGCAGCATTACCAGCCACCCACTGAGAACGAAGGGGGCAGCCTTGTGTGGTGGGCAGGCAGTGAAACGCCCCCCTCCGCTCCATCCTGCATGCATCCAGTCAGGAGCAGTAGCTGTGGCGGTGTGGTGGGCGGGCAGCAAACCGCCCCATCAAGCCTCCGTCCTGCACACAAGCGATAGCGGTGGCCCCAGTGACTATGGACCATGGGTCACTGCTTGCCACTGGGAGCCACCCAAGGGACACTACACTGCACAAGCAGTGAAATAGTCCCCCTCCAGCCTCCGTCCAGCCACCGCTTGCAGCGTCCCCAGGCCGAAGATGATGAATCAGCAGTTACTGAGGCACATGCAACGCAGCTGCGGCCCCATTTGTAAGTCGTAGGCCGGATGTCCGTAACTTGGGGACTACCTGTATGCTTATATTTTCTGGTCTCAGAGGTCCAGGTGTAGGGTAGCAACCTAGGGGTTTAATTGAATGGTAATGCACTGTTTAGAGACGTTAAATACAGGACAACTGGAGCTTCTGGCCTAAAGCAGGTAACCAAACCTGTTAAAGCTCCATCAACAAGTACTAGGTACAGGGGTCTAGAACATCCTGGTGAATTCTAAGGTCATCATTACTTCCAGATCTCTCACCCATGTCTGAGAAAGGTGGCCAGGCTGGGCTGTAGACAATTTTGTAGTGATTAGCAGTAGCTAAACATATATATATACAGATACACATACATATACATATACTAGGGGGCTTTTCCCCCTGCTCACTTCACTCACCAGCCCCAGGACCTGCGCTACACGCTAGCCTCTTTGCAGTTCTGCCGCTCGCGTTTGGCTCTGAGATTTCTTAATTGTCTTTGCAAAAGCTATTCTAACGGGAAACTGTTAACGTTTTAATATGAAAGGCATATCAAGATCTCCTTCATTGTCTAATGTTATCCACAGAAGATGTACTACATTACCTTTCTTCGATACATCCTTCTTTCTACAGTAATTCATGCGGTGGAAGACCGGACAGTGTTAACAGTTGTAGATATTCTTCAGGATATTGTAAGTTGTTGTTTTAATTGTCTACACTATCACCACCAACTGTTTCAGCATAGTCTATTGACATGCATTTATCCAATTTGCCATGTAACCAATCAACATTTTATTTTGCTTTTGTATTAATTTTTTCTGTTGATAACCTTTCGTGATCAAATTCTTCAATAAGATATGGACATAATACGTCTTCTTTAATTGGGAATTTAAAGTGAGGAAAACGTTAAAATTTATAAGAGCTGAAAGTGTAGGAAGTGTGTCTGACAAAAGCATTCACATGAATGAAAGGTGAGAGGACCGTGGTCTTGTTTGAAAAAAGATTGAGAGGAGGGTGTGACTTGAAAAAATCTCAAGGCAAATGTCTTGTCTCACAGGACTTGAAAAAATCTCTCTTCCAAAAAATCTAATATATCTTATATAATAGAGAGACATACAGTATACATACAGTATATATACGCATATATACATGTTTTATTGTACATAATGTCAGTCAGGTGATGTTCCATGGATTAAGGAGAAGGGAAACTTAAGAGGGTGGTCTTTAAGTGTTCCTCAGTCACTAATCTACAATAGAGGATAAACCACTCGAAGATGTCTGTTGTCAACAGTCTGCCTTCAAAAAGGAAGATATAATGGATCTTAATAATTACAGACCAATACATCTTACTTCTGTTTCTTGCAAAATTAGAGAAACATTAATAAGAAAAAAATATTTACAGTGGACCCTTGACTTATGAACTCAATCCGTTCGCGAGGGCTGGTTGTAACTCAAGTTGGTTGTAAGTCAAGACTATTTTTCCAATAAGAAATAATGGAAATACCCATAATGCACTCCGAACCTCCCATAGCAACACTTACTTAACCTTTTCATAATAAAAAAGGGTTGTATAATGCACATAATTTACCAAAACACCAATAATTTTTCTAATGTACTAACCAAAAAGTTATAAAAAGTGCCTAGCCTACCAGAAACAACAATTCCATACTGTACTCACCATTTAATTTGACATCTTTGGGCTGCAGGAAGGGAGGAGGAGGAGAATGAAACGGAAGGTGGTTATTATTTAGAAGAAGCCTCCTCATGCAAATCTTTTCTTTGTAAAATTGTCGAGATGGTGGATTTCGACATGCTGTACATATTAGCGAGATCAGTCACGAACGCCACTCTCATATTTCCGCACAATTTCCTTCTTCGTTTCGATTGTGATCGCTGTTTCTCAAGTTAATAATGACAGTAGTCGAGCACTCAGTTCAAAGCTGGTCATGTTGTTAACTGCTATAATAATACACTCCAAAGCAAGCCGGTGCTGACTCAGCCTGATGACATCATCATGTGCCGCGCCAGCCCGCTAGCTAACATCCCTTAACAATCGCTTTCTTTACCTTCGTTACCTTCTCTTCCTTCCTTAGCAATTATGCGTCTTGCTTGTCATGGTTTTAGTGAATTATATATATAGATAAATCACTGCACTGACCGAAATTCCGTCCAAATTCCGTTGTTTGTTTACAATCGCACAAGCGGATACACGTGACCGCATTCGGGTCGTAACGTAAGATGGTCGTAAATCAAAACAAAAATTTTGATCGTAAATCAAGTTGTTCGCATGTCAGGCCGGTCGTATGTCAAGGGTCGACTGTATATGAAAATAATATATTAAATACCAGCACGCATGGGTTTATGAGAGGAAGATCTTACCAGACCAGTCTTTTAGATTCTTTTAAGCAGACAGCTACCATAGTTGACAAAGAGAAAGCACATCACATACTTTACTTAGACATTCAAAAATTCTTTGATACAGTCTCACACCAAAGATGAATTTGAATACTACTACTATATGCAACAGAAGTAATCTACAAAACTAGATCTCAAGTTGGTTAGACCACATATACAGTAAGAGAAGAATGCTACACATGGAGTAGCTTCACCAGTAGAGTTCTTTAGGGGTTTGTCCTTGGATTGTTACTTTTTCTGATTTATATTACTGACATTGAGTCTGGTGTAATTAGTAAAAGTGAAATTCACAGGTGATGCTATGGCAAGACACTGAGGAAGCTGTGTGAAAAATCCACAATACCACAATAGACTGTTGAGTATAAATCAAGGGACTTCTATGGTCAAACTATATAATGCATTTGTAATGCCACATCTGGAGTATGGTGCGCAGTTCTGGTCCCCACACTACAAGAAAGACATAACAGCACTTGAATCTGTGCAGAAGAAAGCAACCAAGTGCATCGCAGGACTTGATGATATGTCATAATCTGACAGACTCAGAGAATTAAACCTGTTTATTCTCAAGCAGAGACTGCATGGGGACCCTAATCCAAGTCTTTAAAACCCTCAAAGACATTGATAAAGTAAATCCAGCAGAATTCTTTCAGCTTAAGGATGAATCACATACTTGAGGACGCCAGTGGAAATTAAGAAGAAATGTGTATAGCCAGGAAGCACTTCTTTGTGAAAAGACTTGTGGGAATCTGTAACAAACTACTAAACCATGTAGCTGAAGCAGAAACCTTGACAAACTTCAAGAGGTATCTAGAGGAGACACTGGGGCAGCTTAGCTATTAGCTACACAAATAAACTTGATGAAGTGAATGGCCTCCTCTTGTTTGTCAAATTTCTTATTTTTTTTATGTAATTCACATTACAAGTCCTGACCCTTCTGGCCCACCAGGTATCTAAACAACAAGCTCACCGGAGACCAGCTTCGGACGAGGATGAAACTTCCAGTTAGAGAATCAAAAACCCAACTGTGAAGATGGCTAATAATGGACATTTTTGGTATTATTTTCCATTCCAAGAACAATGTGATCATTAACCAGATATTGCCTTTGGTACCCCAACACTATCTGTTGTCAGGGATGCCAGGGGCAACGACCCGGCCGGGACGCCTTGAGGGACCGGAAGAGGGTCTATGCCCGCCATGGATCACGTGGGGGCCGCCATCCTGGTTGGTTTGGGGGCCACAGGTAGAGGGCTTGGAAGCCCAACCCTGTAGGGACCCGTGGTCACTGCCAGGGGGCGCCCGAATGCCTTGGGGACCCTGGACCTCCGCACTTCCGCCACACCAGGAAGTGCTGGGGGGAAGAAGAGAAGGGACACCCGGAGAACAGCCGGCATTTCCACCACACTGGGGCATGTCCAGGGAGCTCATCCGGGATGAGATAAAAGGGGCCGTCTCACTTCATTCGAGGCTGGAGTCGGGTGGAAGCAGGACAAAGCAGGAGAGAGTGTGGAGGCGGCCCGAAGAGGAAGGCATTGTGTGGCCAGGACTGTGTTTGGGGTTTGTGTGCACTTGATTATTGTAAATAATAGTTTGTAAATAAACGTGTGGTGGTGATGAACAACATGTCCGCCTGTCTGTGTCCGGGCCGCGTCCACATCTGGCGTAGCCGGCAGGATGCTCCGCCTGGTGCAAGACGGGGACCTGAGTTAAAAAATCTTGTTGTGGACGGCCCGGCGCAGCAGGGGACCCTACCCACGTGCCGTGGGAGCTGCGTGCACACAGCCCCGCAGGGTAAAGGTACCCCACGGACCGGCAGAGGTCCGCAGGAGAGACGTTTTCCCCTGTTGCGGGCTGGCAGGGTACATGGCACGAGTGCAGCAGTCTCCGACAAGTGCGCTGTTGCTGGAGGCGCCCGGGACGGCATCGCGTCCAGAGAGGCCACGACGAGGACATTTCCTCAGTTAGACGGGACCTGCCGACTGCTCTGTCGGAGCTGGAGACGTGCCTTCAGCCCGTGGAGCAGTGTGTGTCACAGGTGCTACGTGCCCTCCGGGCAGAGTTGCAGGTACTGGAGATGAAGGCGGTCACATCTTTCGAATAGCTGCTGAAGGCGATCAGATGGCGCGACGCTGGATTCTTCAGCCGGAGGTGTACGGCAGGGAAGGTGAGTTCAGCCGTCCCCGTACAGCATGAAGGAGGGTCTGCTGAAAACAGCTGTGAATCTAATGATCAGTTTCAAGTAAGCAGTCCTCCGACAGTGGATGCGGCGCAGGGGGCTACACGCACGGTGAGGCGAGAGACAGCGAGGGGGCTGGCAGGACACGGACTGTTGAGTGCCCCAAGTCCTAGTGCCCTCCACCCTCAGTCGGCAGCAGTCTTGCGCCTCTCTACAGGGACGCAGACGGGAAGGAGCCTCTTTCTTTTCAATAAGGAGACTCAGACCGTCAGGGCGTCCCAGAGCGACAGGAGGAATCGGAGGGTGAATGCCAGTTCCTCCGATAGGATGGGACGTGGTGCTGGGTGCACACGTCTGGGTGCTGGCCGCCCTCTGCGGGGGCAGAGGGAACCCTTGAGGTCAGCGGAGAGGAAAGGAGTGCAGGCGGTTCCGTCTATTCCAACGACAGGAGGGACACGGAACCCGCAGAGGGGGTGCCAAACAGGTAAGTGCTGGGGTGCCGGATGGAGGGGGGAACGCTGCTAGTGTGTGGCACAAAAGGACGCCAGGGAAGGGTGTCCAGGCAGCGGTTCTGCCCCTTTCTTTCTGTCTGTTGTAGGACCGGACCCCGGACAAGCAGTAGGACCCACTTCGTTGGGGACCTGCCCTCAGGAGATGGGCCGTCTGCTGGAAGGACTCTCCGCTGGCGTGCGGGTGCTGCCACGGCTGGAGGAGACTGCGAGGGAGCGAGTGGCTCCAATCAAAGGGGCGTGAAAACCTCGGAGGGGTGCCGAAGGAGTGGGCACCGGGGTGCCAGTAAGAGAGGGGAGCACAGCCTCTGCGAGGCACAGGAGGACACCAAGTGGTGGTGTCCAGGTGGCGTCTCTACCCCTATCCCTGTTGGGAGAACAGGGCCAGACCTCGCCTGCCCAGGAGTAGGACCCGCTTCGGGGGTAAGCTGCCCTCGTGGGACGTGTCGCTCCTCCCGAGTGGTCTTCGCTGGCTGTGGGGCACTGTCAGGGATGCCAGGGGCAACGACCTGGCCGGGACACCTTGAGGGACCGGAAGAGGGTCTACGCCCGCCATGGATCACGTGGGGGTCGCCATCCTGGTTGGTTTGGGGGCCACGGGTAGAGAGCTTGGAAGCCCAACCCTGTAGGGACCTGTGGTCACCGCCAGGGGGCGCCCCAATGCCTTGGGGACCCTGGACCTCCGCACTTTCGCCACACCAGGAAGTGCTGGGGGGAAGAAGAGAAGGGACACCCGGAGAACAGCCGGCATTTCCGCCACCAGGGAGCTCATCCGGGATGAGATAAAAGGGGCCGTCTCCCTTCATTCAAAGCTGGAGTCGGGTGGAAGCAGGACAAAGCAGGAGAGAGAGTGTGGAGGTGGCCCGAAGAGGAAGGCATTGTGTGGCCAGGACTGTGTTTTGGGTTTGTGTGCACTTGATTATTGTAAATAATAGTTTGTAAATAAACGTGTGGTGGTGATGAACAACATGTCCGCCTGTCTGTGTCCGGGCCGCGTCCACACTGTTTACTTTGTTTTGCTTTACAATGTGCACAAATGTATTATACAGGTGCCGGTCATAAAATTAGAATATCATGACAAAGTTGATTTATTTCAGTAATTCCATTCAAAAAGTGAAACTTGTATATTAGATTCATTCATTACACACAGACTGATGTATTTCAAATGTTTATTTCTTTTCATTTTGATGATTATAACTGACAACTAATGAAAGTCCCAAATTCAGTATCTCGGAAAATTAGAATATTGTGAAAAGGTTCAATATTGAAGACACCTGGTGCCACACTCTAATCAGCTAATTAACTCCAAACACCTGCAAAAGCCTTTAAATGGTCTCTCAGTCTAGTTCTGTAGGCTACACAATCATGGGGAAGACTGCTGACTTGACAGTTGTCCAAAAGACGACCATTGACACCTTGCCCAAGGAGGGCAAGACACAAAAGCTCTGTGTCCAAGCACATTAACAGATAGGCGAAGGGAAGGACAAGATGTGGTAGAAAAAAGTGTACAAGCAATAGGGATAACCGCACCCTGGAGAGGATTGTGAAACAAAACCGATTCAAAACTGTGAGGGAGATTCACAAAGAGTGGACTGCATCTGGGGTCAGTGTTTCAAGAACCACCGTGCACAAACATATACAAGACATGGGTTTCAGCTGTCGCATTCCTTGTGTCAAGCCACTCTTAAACAAGAGACAGCGTCAGAAGCGTCTCGCCTGGGCTAAAGACAAAACTGCTGCTGAGTGGTCCAAAGTTATGTTCTCTGATGAAAGTAAATTTTGCATTTCCTTTGGAAATCAAGGTCCCAGAGTCTGGAGGAAGAGAGGAGAGGCACAGAATCCACGTTGCTTGAGGTCCAGTGTAAAGTTTCCACAGTCAGTGATGGTTTGGGGTGTCATGTCATCTGCTGGTGTTGGTCCATTATGTTTTTTGAGGTCCAAGGTCAACGCGGCCATCTACCAGGAAGTTTTAGAGCACTTCATGCTTCCTGCTGCTGATGAACTTTATGGAGATGCAGATTTCATTTTCCAACAGGACCTGGCACCTGCACAAAGTGCCAAAACTACCAGTACCTGGTTTAAGGACCATGGTATCCCTGTTCTTGATTGGCCAGCAAACTCGCCTGACCTTAACCCCATAGAAAATCTATGGGGTATTGTGAAGAGGAAGATGCAATATGCCAGACCCAACAATTCAGAAGAGCTGAAGGCCACTATCAGAGCAACATGGGCTCTCATAACACCTGAGTAGTGCCACAGACTGATCGACTCCATGCCACGCTGCATTGCTGCAGTAATCCAGGCCAAATGAGCCCCAACTAAATATTGAGTGCTGTACATGCTCATACTTTACATGTCCGTACCTTTCAGTTGGCCAACATTTCTAAAAATCCTTTTTTTGCATCAGTCTTAATTAATATTCTAATTTTCTGAGATACTGAATTTGGGACTTTCATTAGTTGTCAGTTATAATCATCAAAATTAAAAGAAATAAACATTTGAAATACATCAGTCTGTGTGTAATGAATGAATCTAATATACAAGTTTCACTTTTTGAATGGAATTACTGAAATAAATCAACTTTGTCATGATATTCTAATTTTTTGACCGGCACCTGTATGTCATATGGTATTTGTTTTCAAAGGTAATATTTTAGCATATGTGCAGTGTAACACACATACTTCACTGAGGCAGGGTAGTTTCAACAAAACATCAAATAATGTACCATTATTTGAAATTCTGACTCCCTCAAAGTGTTTAACAAGCATTTGAAAGCTTTCTATCTGACGTATAATGGCTCTGATATGTACATATAACTAAAGAAGTGTAAGTAGCTTCTATGTTGCTCTGAGCTCTTCACTTGAGATGATCAGTTTTATAACTTTGTCCTGTAATACTTGTTCCCAAATACTCTGACTGATGTTTACCTGATTATGTTGACTTCTTAGTAAGTCACTTTGGATAAAAGCATCTGCTAAGCAAAAAATGTAACTGTATATAATGTTCCATTTGAATGTGGCAGAAAACTAGAATATCCAAAGACACCAGAATGGAAACACAACAAGAACATCCCATACTGACATCACAGTAAAGACATGAAACCAGTAAATCAAAAGGTGCATTCAAAAGCACAAGGTAAGTAATTGACATGATCTGGATGTGTTAAGTATGCACATTCCTCTATGTTATTGCTTTACAGCTAAATACATTTAATCAAAACCAATCTGGAAAACGTATTTAACTGGTGAGAACCATTATCTGCAAACATACAACTTATAGTCTTATATAAAAGATATATGGTGGATATATGTACTCATATACAGTAAATATAATAAACTGACTATGTTTTTCTTTGAATAAAAAAATCAAATAGAACAGTTCAAAGCATAAAGACATCAATCATTTTTTCTAAGGAAAAAAGCAATCAACAAGGAGAGACACACAATTGTGTTTTGGCACATCCAGAATCTCACATGCCATTCCGAAAGCATGGGCTTAGATCCCAGGAGCTTGGCTGACATTTTACTCCTTGTGTGTCCGTAATTTTTGGCTGACTTTATAGATGTGTCAGCAGAGTCGGTCTCTGAGCTCACTGCTTGTGGAGGCTTGTCTCAGTTGCAATGCAAGTCACGAAATTCACTGAGTCACTCAACAGGGAATACCAAACTATTTATTATTTCATGTGAACCTGAGAAAATACAACATACATTAATCTCTCAGTTTTGTTTAAACTCTCTCTCTGCGCTACTACCTCCAGGGGGTCCAGAGTGAATCCCATAACTGAGCCTGCCCTTTTAATTAGCTTGCTAATAAATACTAATTTGATATAGTACTTACGTAATGTGATAATATTGTATGGTAATGTAATTATATATATTTATAGTAAGTAAAAAGATAAAGTCAGAGAAAGGGTTGTAGATCCAGGTGACATCCCATTTAATGTCCAGGACAAAACTAAAAAAAAGAAAATAAAAAGGAATTCTGGCTAGCAATGCCAAGGTGACATCTCAAATGAGCATCTGTTTTTATATGCTTCCCAGTGGTAGAACTCCATCCTTCTTGAAATCACTTTCCCAAATAAAAGCCAACTTCCAGAATGGCTGGATGGTTATATAGTCGGCGAGGTGGAAGGGAGGGGGAGTCTTGAGACAGAAATGATGTCAGACATCTGCATATACTCCACTCTAAAAACACAAAAGGAAACTTCCCCTTTGGTTTCCATTTTTCAAGACCTATAAGATACTGCCCAGGCTCACATGTATGACTACATGACCCTGGACTCTGACATCCAAAGGTCATGCAAAAAGACAAATTCCCCTTGGGGAATAATACAGTATACCAAGAAAAAAAAATAACAAAAACACAAGCACTATATCCTCACTTCTTTCAATATCTCTCATCACCGCACTACCCTCCTCCAGTCAAATGTTGCTCGATGTTCTCCCAGCTCCGACTTGCCTGGATAAGAGAGTGCAGTCCCTTTTATTATGGAACCTGTAGTACTTCTGGTGCCAGTGTGACTGCCCGATGGAAGTATTTCTGGGTTGCACAGAAGTCCCATATTGGGGGGGGGGGCATCTCCCAACAGCGGCCCCTTGTGGCATCATGGAAACCAGCAGGGCTGTGTTGCTGGACTACATCTCCCATTCACTGCTGGTTCCCAAATGGGCATTGATACAGAGGGCTGTTGTCATTTATCGTCCTGGGGGAATAACACATCCCCTGCAGTATCTTTCACAACTGATGGGCTGTCCATCCATCCCTTCTGGCCATCACTTCCAGGTCTGGCTCCTGCCTTTCTCTTGGTTGAGACGCCCATCTGTCTATTTGAAGCCTCCACTCTGGGTAGAGGAACCATACCCTTCTTTGGTCAGGATGCCCATCCAACCTATGTGGCACTGACATATTCTTCCTCTCAGTTGAGACCTACTACAGTGATCCCCCACCTATCACAGAAATTACGTTCCAGACCCATCAGCGATAGGTTAAAATTTGCAATATAGAAAGACCATATATATAGATAAACATTTTTTTTTATAGTTTAAGCCTTAAAATACCCATCCCACATGCTTTAAACACATGTAAACTTATTAAAACACACTTTGTAAAAATATATGATATGTGGATATTGGGCTAAGGATATGAGTAATATATCTCTATTATAAAATATTTAACATCACGCAAGACAAGGCAGTGAGACAGGACAGCTGTTGTACAGGCTTTTAAATGATGCAGAGCGACAAGCAGAACAAGCATCTTGGCAGAAGCAGCACAAAGTCCACTTCTCCTTCGCGTCTCTGCCAATCGCTTTGTGAAGGTGGAGGGCTGAATGCACACTAAAGATGGAACAGTTGTTGGCTTGCTGCTAGCTGCTGCTGTGTGATTTACATGTCGCGCGTCAATCATTTAAAAGCCTGTACATCAGATGTCCTTTTGTCTCACTTCCTTGTCTCGTGGGACGTTAAAGTGTCTCTGAGAAATTGTTTATAAGTAGGGTGTGACAAGCAAGATGTCTCATGGGACTTCAAAGTGTCTCTCCAAGATGATCACATCTTTTTTACTTTTTATATTTTTTTATATTATATATATATATATATATATATATATAAACAAATGCGAATCTTTGCAGCCTTTGTCGATTTTCATATAGTGTTCAACTTAGTTGATTGAGCTGCCCTGTGGGACTCCTGAGACTTTCTAGGACCCCCGAAGTTGCTGGATGTCATGGCTGGCCTGTATACTGGTACTGTGAATGCTGTACAGAGTGGAGGCAGAACCTCTCCATTTTTCCCAGTTGATTCTGGGGTTCGTCAGAAGTGTGTTCTTGATCCTACTGTTCAATGCTTGCATTTGTTGGTGAAGAAAGATTCACTGATCTTGACTTTGCTGACAATGCTGTGATCTTTGCAGAGTCAATGGAGGCTCTGATCAGGGCTGTCAAGAGACTGAGCGAGGAGTCTGAGTGTCTGGGCTTGTGAGTGTCCTGAATATAAACCAAGATCCTGGCCTTTAATGAACTCTTGGGCACAACTATCAGCAGTGGGTCTGCCTGTGGAGAGAATGTCAACATTGTGGAGAGGTTTACTTACTTCAGCAATGACATTCATATCTCTGGTGACTCTTCCTATACAGTAAGGAGACGGATTGGGAGAGCATGGGGGGTCATGAGGTTGCTGGAAAGGAGTGTGTTGCAAAAAGATGACGTTTCCAAGCCTATATATTTATAGACACACATTAGCGCTTTAGGGCTACTATAAGGTATCTATGCCAGAAGGAGGAACAGTTGCTAATATGTTCTCCTATTTCCTCTGCAGTTCTGAAGAACCCATAGAAATAGACTGAGGTCACTTACCTCATTTACCTAGAAGTCCCTTCTCTTCCAGATCCTACAGTATACAAACTTGCCAACCACTGGAAAAGAGCATTTATTAATGAACCAGAGAGGACAGGAGCCAGAGTTCCACCAACTTTAAACTACGAACTGGCATTAGTATTTTAACTGCTTTTTTTGTTACTCCATTAAACAAGGTTCACCACAAACTTGCCACAAATATATATTTATGTTGTAAGAGGAGAACGGGTGTCCTGGCTGGGACAGAAGATGTTTCATTACCTGGACGGAAGGCCAGTACACTGACACATACATGGATTAACTGGCAGGACATTGAAATTAATTTGTACACAGCAGCAATGTCTTAGGAGAGGAGAGTCGAGGATTGGGATTGGTTCCATCCCCCATGCACTGGGTGGCAATGGTACTCATACTGTGACACAATTGGGACACCCGCAGGGGTACTTGGGAGTTGGAGTCCGGAAAGACAACCCTATCGGGGTCCCTGGGTGCCGATAGAGGGTGCTGTATGGGGAGGACCTTCTTACTTTCTGTATGGCCTGGAAGTACTTTCAGAAAGACATGGTGTGACACTGGAAGCATTCCTGGGTCCAACTTAAATGGAGTCTACTGCCTCACTTCATTTGAGTCAGAGTCAGGAGGCAGTGGGCAACACTCAGAGGAGGATGGAAGCAGAGAAGATTTGTTGATGTATTGTGATTGCGTATTGTTATTGTGGCAGATTATTGAAAAAGAAAAACTTGGAAGGTGGAAAGTGAGAATAAATGTCCTTTATTTTATTCTAAAATGTTTGGTCATATATATATATATATATATATATATATATATATATATATATATATATATATATATATATATATGTGATGGATGGCGGCCATTTATCCCGGCCAATACCCCAAGCCACCAGCTGGAGCCCTCCTTGCAGCGTGGAGGTCCCCAGAAGACCAGCAGGGCATCATGGACATTGGAGTTTTTATGCAAAGCCCTGCTGGATGCCGTGGGGGCCACAGGAGGGAGCTGCAGGGAGGACCGAGGGCTTCTTCGTACCCTGTGACCCGGAGGTTCGTCACAGGAAGAGCGACGGACTTCCGGGTTGAAGAAAGGGACTATTTACCCTGACCCGGAAGGAATAAGGACTTGTGGACTATTGGGCAGAAACACTTCCAGGTCAGGAGGTGTAAAAGGACTATGGGAACTCACAGACAATGAGCTGAGCTGGGTGGAAGGGTGGCAACGCGTCTGGGAGCTGGAGGATTGTGTATTATTGTGGTTTATATGAGTATTGTGGTGGAGAGTGTGCTTTGTGCACTGTGGCGACAAAATAAAGTCAACTTGAGGACTTTTACCTGGTGTCTGGAGTCGTGGACAGGGGTTCAAGGGAGCAAGAGCGCCCCCTATCGTTCACTATATATATATATATATATATATATATATATATTGTGGAAGACTGCCGGCTTCCCAGGCCGGTACGCACCCCAGGCCGACAGGAGGAGCTCTCCCGACAGCAGGATCGTGCCCGAGGTCCAGCAGGGCCTTATGGACTCTGTAGTGTTTATACACAGCCCTGCTGGATACCTTGGGGACCACCAGGAGTCGCTGTGGGGACTTGTGGGATCTGTTGTGCCTTATGACCCGGGAGTACGTCACAGTCACGTGACGGGAAGGAATGGCGTGCTCCCGGGGTGAAGTAAAAGACTGATTGCCCTGACCCGGAAGGAATAAGGAACTGTGGACTGCTGGGACAGGAACACCTCCGGGTCAGGGGCTATAAAAGGACGGTGCCTCAGTCCGGACACTGAGCTGTGCTGGGAGGAGCAAAGTGTCTGGGCGAGGAGGAGAGTTTAATAGTAGTGGTTTGTTTAAAGAGTTTATTTATGAGTAGTGTGGAAGGTGCTTGGTGCACTGTGGGAAAAAATAAAAAGGTCGTGGACTTTTACCTGGTGTCTGGAGTTGTACCTGAGGGTTCAAGGGTGCACTACTGCCCCCTACTGCCACACTGGCGTAGCCGGCAGGATTCTCTGGCCGTCTGTTGGCAGAGGACCTGCATAAAAAAACAAATTTTGTGTGGGCAGACAACCCTCGGTCGATTCCCCATCTTTTCACGGAGGTGCAAACACCACCCGCTACCGAGAAAGCTGCAACAGTGCGTGCCATCCCGTTCTACTGGGCCATGGGAAAGAAGACCGGGAAAAAGAAGGTCAGTCCCAGCGGGCTGCAGGGCCTGACGGACGCCGAGAGGACCTGGACCTACCTGACGGGGAGCGAGGAGGACCGTGTGCTGCTTCGGGCCGAGTTAACCCGGGGAGCGCATCAATCGGGACACGGACCGCTGTCGAGCGCGTCGGCCTCCCTAGACAGTCCGGGGGTTTCGCCATCCGCTACGGAGGGAACTGCAGGTAAAACGCCCGACATTTCGGGCATATTTCTTTCATGTTTTGCAGACACCCGCCGAGAGACTTGCAGCGGTGCCGCGACTGACTACCTCGTGCTTCGGCAAAATGGCTGCAGCTCCCAGAAGGCAGGCCAGGACGCGAGACGGCTACCGACAGCTCCAGTCAACAACAGACTGGTCACCCGCGGTGAATGCCGGGATGGTGGAGGTAACCCGGAGTCCTCCGACGAGACCGGTCGTCCCCTGACAGGTCCGAGCCTCCTGGAAGGGGAGGGGGAGGCGTGCAAAGCAGCGCCGATACAAGCCGCCACCGAGGGACGGGTTGTGGCTGAAGGGGCTGCCGCGGAAAAGAAAAAGGCAGATCTCAGCCGGCTTGTAGTAGCCAGCCGTCCCTCTGAGGACTCCAAGTCCCAGGAGCCTTTGCGCGACCCAGCTGAACACGTGCCAGGAGGCGACGTGCTCATTGGTTCCCGGCCGGTAGGTAAGCAAAACGTGGAAGCGAAATTACAGCCGGCCGTAAACATTAACTCTGTGGACTTATGGGGGCTCAAGGAATACCTCGCGCCCCTTCGCCGTTTCTTACAGGACTTACAACAGCTGAAGGAACGTGTGGAGGACTTGGGAGCGACGGCCGCAGCCCCGTTAAAGGCTCTGCAGGACTACGTGCAGCAGCTGGGCCAGGAAGTTCCGGAGATGATCGATGCGGGAGTACAGGTGAGTCCGTCCCGCGTCGTACAGTGTAAGGGGACACAGTGCGATCGGGCACCGCAGATGATGGGTAGCGGTTGTCAAAGCACCGTGTGCCCGACAAAGGACGGGAGCACGATGACCGAATGGTTGGGGAACGGAGCCAACAGCCCGGGGCATGCGTTTGACGTGGCTTTCCGGGGCTGTACGACTCTCCAGGACCCGACCGGTCTGGCGTGCGGGGTAGCGCCGGTGATAGGAGTGCTGGGGGAAGCACCGCTCGTGCCGGTGCAGCTGGTTGGGCGAGTCGGTACTAATGACGCCGGAACCTAATAAGCGTAGGACAACGGGTGTGCAGACAGCAAAGAGGCTCTCTCCTTTCCATAGAGAGCCTCAGGCTGAGCGCAAGCCCCAGATCAAGCGGGAGATCCCCAAAAGGAAAGGTGGGTCTCCCGACATAATGGAGAGAAGGCTTGAGGGCAGCCAAGCGGCCGTAATGCCCTCCCTGGCAGGTGAAAGGGCGGAGACGACGCTGACGGAGTTCCCGAGATGTTTTTGGTCCCGCAGAGGGAAGCAACCAGGAGGGCTTGCGGTGCTACAATTGCCGGCAACCGGGCCACGAGGCGCCATTGTCCCCGGGGGGACAGGAGGTACACCGTCCCCCCAAGGTTCGCTCGAGGACAGGGGCAACGCACTCAAGGCCCGGATGACGCGTCCTCCTGGAGGAGGACGTCCCTCTCGGGGCCGGTACGCACCCCCAGGCCGACAGGAGGAGCTCTCCCGACAGCAGGATCGTGCCCCGAGGTCCAGCAGGGCCTTATGGACTCTGTAGTGTTTATACATAGCCCTGCTGGATGCCTTGGGGACCACCAGGAGTCGCTGTGGGGGGACTTGTGGGATCTGTTGTGCCTTATGACCTGGGAGTACGTCACAGTCACGTGACGGGAAGGAATGGCGTGCTCCCGGGGTGAAGTAAAAGACTGATTGCCCTGACCCGGAAGGAATAAGGAACTGTGGACTGCTGGGACAGGAACACCTCCGGGTCAGGGGCTATAAAAGGACGGTGCCTCAGTCCGGACACTGAGCTGTGCTGGGAGGTGGAGGAGCAAAGTGTCTGGGCGAGGAGGAGAGTTTAATAGTAGTGGTTTGTTTAAAGAGTTTATTTATGAGTAGTGTGGAAGGTGCTTGGTGCACTGTGGGAAAAAATAAAAAGGTCGTGGACTTTTACCTGGTGTCTGGAGTTGTACCTGAGGGTTCAAGGGTGCACTACAGCCCCCTACTGCCACAATATATATATATATACTGCTCAAATAAAGAAAAACTTTTAAATCAGAGTATAGCATCAAGTCAATGAAACTTCTGGCATATTGATCTGGTCAGTTAAGTAGGGGGTTATTAATCAGTTTCAGCTGCTTTGATGTTAATGAAATTGGCAACAGGTACACTAGAGGGGCAACAATGGGACAACCCCCAAAACAGGAATGGTTTAACAGGTGGAGGCCACTGACATTTTTCCCTCCTCATCTTTTCTGACTGTTTCTTCACTAGTTTTGCATTTGGCTACAGTCAGTGTCACTACTGGTAGCATGAGGCGATACCTGGACCCTACAGAGGTTGCACAGGTAGTCCAACTTCTCCAGGATGGACATCAATACGTGTCATTGCCAGAAGGTTTGCTGTGTCTCCCAGCACAGTCTCAAGGGCATGGAGGAGATTCCAGGAGACAGGCAATTACTCTAAGAGAGCTGGACATGGCTGTAGAAGGTCCTTAACCCATCAGCAGGACCGGTATCTGCTCCTTTGGGCAAGGAGGAACAGGATGAGCACTGTCAGAGCCCAACAAAATGACCTCCAGCAGGCCACTGGTGTGAATGTCTCTAACCAAATAATCAGCAACAGATTTCATGAGGGTGGCCTGAAGGCCCAACGTCCTCTAGTGGGCCCTGTGCTCACTGCCTGGCACTGTGGAGCTCGATTGGCATTTGCCATAGAATACCAGAATTGGCAGGTCCACCACTGGCGCCCTGTGCTTTTCACATATGAGAGCAGATCTGTTATGTGACAGACATAAAGGGTCTGGAGAAGCCGTGGAGAACGTTATGCTGCCTGTAACATCATTCAGCATGACCAGTTTGGTAATGGGTCAGTGATGATCTGGGGAAGCATATCCATGGAGGGACACACAGACCTCTACAGACTAGGCAACGGCACCTTGACTTCCATTAGGTATCAGGATGAAATCCTTGGACCCACTGTCAGACCCTATGCTGGTGCAGTGGTTCCTGGGTTTCTCATGGTGCACGACAATGCCCAGCCTCATGTGGCGAGAGCATGCAGGCAGTTCCTGGAGGATGAAGGAAGTTCCAAAGAGCACAATGGTAAAATGGAGTTGTCTACAACACATGACAATCCAAGCAAATAAAGTTCCAAATCACAAATCCAGAGAATGGTCAGAAAACAGAGCAAAAAAGGTCAGCAATGCAGAAAAATCAGAAAATACTCACAAATGTGCAGTAAACCACAATAACTCAAAAATACTTTCTAACACATTTAATGAACCAGCAGGGACTATGGGAGACCCTCTGGATTTATGGGGCAGAGGGCAGTTCCTGGGGGTGATTGACAAGTGATCCTCCAAGATAAAAGGGATGAACTCAGGCAGCACACAATCAAAAAACAAAGAACAATCAACAAAAGTAACATTAAAATACTGTAAATAAAAGTAACATAAATTAATAAAACATACCAGAAACATGAATATGAACCCCAGCCAGGAGAGAACCTTGGCTGAAATACAACATACGAAGAGAGAAAGAGCGATGCTGTCCATAATAACCTGAGTCATTTTCATAACTCTCTTAACGCTACTGAAACCATTACAAGCTTTTTATAGACCCACAGAGGTGATGTGTCTTTTTTGAACTGTACCCTAACAGATGGCATTGAAAGAAATGTTCATCTGCCAGCCTGCAAACCAACTTTACCTATACAACATGAGGGGTCATTTTCATGCCTCACAATCTGGAAAACATCTTTGGTGAAAAAAAATCCATCACATAGACCATCTATAAGGGAAAGAATAATTTCAGATGTACCAGTCAATACAGCAGACATGATGACCAGAAATGTGAAGAAATCTTAAAATACCCATCCCACACGCTTATTAAAAATAAATAAGTAACTGAATTTCTCAAGAGGCCTAATTACACAAAGTCAGCTTAGGCAGAAAGCTTAATTAATTAATTTGTCATTTTGAGTATTACAATCGTTAATATTCTGCTCATGCGTGAAAATAACAACAACATTTATTTATATAGCATATTTTCATACAAATGATATGGCTCATAGTGCTTTACAAGATGAAGAAAGAAAAAAGAAAAATATAAAAATAAGATTTAGTAATACTAAATAACAAAGAATAAAGTAAGGTCTGATGGCCAGGAGGATAGGAAAAGCAAAAAAAATCTCCAAAGGGGTGGAGAAAAAAAAAACAAAACCTGCAGGAGTTCCGAGGCCATGAGACCCCAGAGCCCCCACTGGGCATTCTGCCTAACATTAATGATCTAAATCAGTCCTCATGGTTTTCAGGCTTCACATGGAACAACTAGATGATAATGGTCATGTGGACATCTGGTCCTCAATCCATCAATGTAGGGACTGCACAGTGCCTTGATTAGGTGATGGTGGCGCATATCGCCACCACAGAAAAACAGAAAAAGAACAGCAGAGAAAATAGGGGTTAGTAAGGATTGTGGAATATTGAGCAATTTTATAATAATATAATACAGAATAAAACCAATCACAACAAAATGCTGAATTGGGTCAAATAGAGCTGACATTAGTTTTTAGGGCTACAATCGTACTAAATTTTATGCCGGTGCTAGATCTACTGTTTGATATCCACAACTGTTTTCTATGTTATGTTTACTTGAGTACTGTAGTCTTATTGACTTTAAAGTATAGCATAAAATAGTCTTAAAAAAAGAAAATAATAAATTAAGAGAAACTGACATTTCCACATCTGTAGAAAATAAACATGTTAAGGGCTTTGCCAGAAAACACATGTTGGCTGAGGATAAATTGACTTTGTGGATAAGACAACGGTGTGTTTCTTTCAATGGCCACTTATAAAGCCAAGTAATCAATGGATACTGAAATAAAACATTTAGGAATGATAGTTATTGTTTAGAGCTGATTTTCCAAAAATGAATTTTCAGTCAACAACAACAACAATAACAGGCAATGTGTTGCTAACATGTGTATCACTTGAGTATTTCATCAGAAAACAGAGTTTAGAATATAAAGGATATTGATTTTACTTGTATGATAATGGTATAAATATTTCTGGATCATAAGGGAACCCTTGAGACATCCCTTAATAAAATATAATGTCAAGTAGCCCTACAAATACTAAAAATAATGAGAAAAGGAATAAACATGAGATATTAGTACTGCGAGTACGCTCAATACCAAGTAAATAAATGGTAACAGTAAATACCTGCAGCCTCTAGAGGTCTAACTTAAAATGCAAAGCCTTGTCTGCCTGTGGGGTGACTGCCCACATACTGACCTCCACATGCCAAAGCACTCCCACCTGCTGTCACCTCCGTCTCTCTTCTTGCCTCTGAATTTTGTTCCATTTACCTCCCACCAGTTAAGCCCTTCCCCTGACTCACCTCAAATTGTCTTCTACTAAGGAGGTTGCAGGATTACACAGCACATTGAAAACCTTGGCACTGTCTTTCCTGGAGGTTCTTCTAGGCATTTCAGGAGGAAAGGGTGCATCATAACTCATCAATATTGAATGAGGTGCGTTGCCCGGTTTTATTGTAGTGCAATCGATGTCTTGCAGTGTGCTGTCAGATCATATATTAGTTAGTGCTCCTGTTCTATGATAAGAAAAAAAACAGCATTTTGAGCACAATTCTCACTTGTGAATGAGCCACAGAAATGAGCGTTCTTGTGGATTTCTAGCTGCAGGTGCATCATTCATAAAGGCACCTGTTTTAATTAGAAGCAGATAACATTACATACGGTCAAGTTAAACTTAATAAAGCAAACCATAATTCAATCCCCGCCCAAGAGAAAGAGACGAGAGCCAACAACCAAAGCTACTCTATAAAAGCAACAAGAAAGGAATAGTATCCTTTTCCCCAATATAGAAGATTATTCTAAAATGTTATTGATTAGATCCTGCCATATTTAAAAAAAAGTTTTGAACAGATCCTTTAATTGAAACTTTGATTTTTTTCCAATTTCAAATAGTATAGGACATCAGTTTCCCACTGACTTGAACGTGGTGGGTTGGGATTCTTTCAATTGAGTAAGATAAGTCTATGTGCTAATAGTGTAGTAAAGGCAATTACAGCTTGTTTGTCCTTCTCCACTTTAAGCCCATCTGTTCCAGCTGTTAGTGCATTAGGAGGGATTGTGGCACTGAGGCTCTCTGAGGGGCATTCAAAGGTTTTTGTCCAAAATGTTGTTAATTTGGTGCACACCCAGAACATGTGACTCAGTGCGGCTGGAGCGAGATTGCAACGCTCACAGGTTGAATCTTGCCCTGGAAACGTTTTGGAGAATTTTAAATGAAATAAATGCATTTGATAAAAGATTTTAAGTTGAATGACTGAATGCTTTGCACATATGGAGCTGGAGTGTATTCTGTGCATGGCTGCCTTCTACTCCTTTTCTGAAATATTAAGCAACAGATCCTTTTCCCAAGGTACTCGGGGATCTTTGAAAGGAAGGGACTTTAAAATATTTTTATACATTGCACAGATGCTATCTGAGTCTTCAAGAATGATCAATATTTCTGATGGAATATAAAAAGGTCGGAGGTGAGGGAAATTGGGCAGGTTCTGTTTAGCAAAGTTTCTAGCTTGGAAGTAGTGGAAAAATTGTGTTGACGATAAGCTGAGTTTGAAGCATAATTGTTTGTAGGATGCGAAGACATCATCGATTTACAAGTAAGCGTTTTGATCCCGGACATTTTCCAAACATTAAATATTGTGTAGGTGTGTGTTACAATGGAAAAAAGTGTTTGTCATGTAGAGGTGCAACAGAAAAACAGCTTTTCTGTCTTAAAATGCTTCCTACATTGGTTCTATATTCTGAATGAATGAAGGGCAATTGTGTTATTGGTGTACTGGTGTATTGATGATACTGTAGTTTGAATTTACTTTGGCATAGAGAAGACAATATAAAGAAGTGCTGCAAGATTTTATTTCTATTATAGACCAGTCTTGTGTAAATTCATCAATTTGTGTTGATGTCCAGGTCTTTATAGCTTGTATATTTGCTGCCCAGTAATAACTTTTTTAAAGAGAATGGAATTTGGACCTTATAATGATCAGTAGAGAAGGGTGAGGTATCGTTTTTATTTTTGTGCGAGTCTGGATTGTGAAACATCACTGATTTGGAGGTTTCATTGACATTTTTGGCTGAATTGGATGCATCACCTGCTGCTTACACTCAGCCCATCTCTAATGCTGGCACTCATGGCAGTAGCTGCAATTTAAACTGTACGACACATCTGTTTTTAAATTGCAGTGGAGGTGCTATCAGGGGACAAAGTTTCTCAACTGTGTTTCATTGCTTAACAGCATGCAGGCACCCATTTCTTCACTGGGTTTCTCCAATCCCCCAAACCCTTCAATCGCTGAGTGTTTATCATTACCTTGTAGCACATGATGCTTCATTGGATACCTCAATTCCAGTCTAAGCTTCAAAGAGGACACATTTACATAATTACTGAGACTGATAAAGGTAAATTGCTCACACTACAAAAATTCCAGAGAAGAGTGACTATGTTGAAGCAGGACTACAGGGGATGAATTATGAGGAAACACAGTTAAGCACTATTAAGGGTTTTTTTCACTCTGAGAACCAAAAACACATGGAATAAGTTACCAAGTAGTGTGGTACACAGAAGAACTTTATGGACCTTCAAAACTCGACTTGATGTTACTTTAGAATTAAGTGGATGGGATTGGTGAGCTTTGTTGGGCTGAATAGCATGTTCTCGTCCAGAATGGCCTAATGTTCTTCTTTCTACTGTACTTCCCCTTTCCTCATATTTAGTTTCATTAATATATAACATTTTCTTGCATGATTGCCTTTGTAATTACACATCCCTTGTTTCTGATATTTATTTTAGTTACAATTAATCATAGGTTTCAAGCTTACAGTGGTGTGAAAAACTATTTGCCCTCTTCCTGATTTCTTATTCTTTTGCATGTTTGTCACACACAATGTTTCTGATCATCAAACACATTTAACCATTAGTCAAATATAACACAAGTAAACACAAATGCAGTTTTTAAATGATGTTTTTTATTATTTAGGGAGAAAAAAAAATCCAAACCTACATGGCCCTGTGTGAAAAAGTAATTGCCCCTGAACCTAATAACTGGTTGGGCCACCCTTAGCAGCAATAACTGCAATCAAGCGTTTGCGATAACGTGCAATGAGTCTTTTACAGCGCTCTGGAGGAATTTTGGCCCACTCATCTTTGCAGAATTGTTGTAATTCAGCTTTATTTGAGGGTTTTCTAGCATGAAATGCCTTTTTAAGGTCATGCCACAGCATCTCAATTGGATTCAGGTCAGGACTTTGACTAGGCCACTCCAAAGTCTTCATTTTGTTTTTCTTCAGCCATTCAGAGGTGGATTTGCTAGTGTGTTTTGGGTCATTGTCCTGTTGCAGCACCCAAGATCGCTTCAGCTTGAGTTGACGAACAGATGGCCGGACATTCTCCTTCAGGATTTTTTGGTAGACAGTAGAATTCATGGTTCCATCTATCACAGCAAGCCTTCCAGGTCCTGAAGCAGCAAAACAACCCCAGACTATCACACTACCACCACCATATTTTACTGTTGGTATGATGTTCTTTTTCTGAAATGCTGTGTTCCTTTTATGCCAGATGTAACGGACATTTGCCTTCCAAAAATTCAACTTTTGTCTCATCAGTCCACAAGGTATTTTCCCAAAAGTCTTGGCAATCATTGAGATATTTCTTAGCAAAATTGAGACGAGCCCTAATGTTCTTTTGCTTAACAGTGGTTTGCATCTTGGAAATCTGCCATGCAGGCCGTATTTGCCCAGTCTCTTTCTTATGGTGGAGTCGTGAACACTGACCTTAATTGAGGCAAGTGAGGCCTGCAGTTCTTTAGACGTTGTCCTGGGATCTTTTGTGACCTCTCAGATGAGTCGTCTCTGCACTCTTGGGGTAATTTTGGTCGGCCGGCCACTCCTGGGAAGGTTCACCACTGTTCCATGTTTTTGCCATTTGTGGATAATGGCTCTCACTGTGGTTTGCTGGAGTCCCAAAGCTTTAGAAATGGCTTTATAACCTTTACCAGACTGATAGATCTCAATTACTTCTGTTCTCATTTGTTCCTGAATTTCTTTGGATCTTGGCATGATGTCTAGCTTTTGAGGTGCTTTTGGTCTACTTCTCTGTGTCAGGCAACTCGTATTTAAGTGATTTCTTGATTGAAACAGGTGTGGCAGTAATCAGGCCTGGGGGTGGCTACGGAAATTGAACTCAGGTGTGATGCACCACAGTTAAGTTATTTTTTAACAAGGGGGCAATTACTTTTTCACACAGGGCCATGTAGGTTTGGATTTTTTCTCCCTAAATAATAAAAACCATCATTTAAAAACTGCATTTTGTGTTTACTTGTGTTATATTTGACTAATGGTTAAATGTGTTTGATGATCAGAAACATTTTGTGTGACAAACATGCAAAAGAATAAGAAATCAGGAAGGGGGCAAATAGTTTTTCACACCACTGTACTGTTTGAATTACTTTGAAAAGCATCATCTTTCTATTATAAAAAGAAATCCTGGAATGCAAAAGCAAGGCCACGGTGATACGTGATTTTCTCGGAAGTTCTTGAAAGACATTTAAAAGACCTGCGAGACAAAAGAGACTTGCCACAGAACATCTCGCGGGGACTGTAAACATGAGACTTGGTGCCAAGAGACTGTCCCAGGGCCATGGACATGGAGCATGAGATTCTTGCAAGACACGCCCTACTTACAACAGATATCATATAAGAGCACATCCATCAAAAAAACAGTCAGTTGTGTAAAAGCACATAGTGCACACACATCCTGTGCTCTAAACACATATAAAGCGTATCAGGACAATACGGAGAATAGAGACCCAAAGGCGTTGGAGTGAAAAAAAGGCAGATTAGAGATTATGAAACCGTAAAATTCAAAGGTATTGCAGTATCCCAGCCAGGTTGCGGCCTTTTTGGTTTTAAGTGACTGTTCAGTCTGATTGAGGGAGGGCAGAGTACAGCACGGAAGACTGATAACGGGGTATTGATTGATGCGTTAAGGTGGGGGCGAGACATATGGGATGAGGGATTGGAGAGGGTGCTAGAAAGTTGTGTTTGGGGTTACGAAGTCAGCGATTGTTCAAGTAAAACTTTTGTGACACTTTATCATGTCAGTCGCTACAGTATCAAAGAAAAGATAGAAAAGATTGCATTACCGCAAAACAAAAAAAGGTGATTAACCATCAGAACCAGGTGTAATTGAAAAAAGAGCAGGACAAATCGAGGTCAGAAATAAAAGGCAAAGAGTAGAGTCTTTTCACATTGTGGAATATGCCCATGCAGTTTATCCCGGCCAAGACCGCCAAGCCGCCAGATGGAGCCCTCCCTGCAATGTGGAGATGCCCCGAATTCCAGCAGGGCATCATGGAATTTGGAGTTGTAATACACAGCCCTGCTGGATAACGTCGGGGCCGCCAGGGGACGCTGCAGGGAGGCACAGAGACATTTGGTGTTCCTAAAGCCCGGAAGTACTTGCAGGTCACGAGGACGCAAGGAATAAAGTGCTTCCGGGCTGAAGAAGAAAGAAGAGTTTTGATTTGACCCAGAAGTGCTAGGAAGTCACATGGACAGCAGGTTAAGGAGCACTTCCGGGTCGTGAACTATAAAAGGACTATGGGAACTCCCAGATGACGAGCTGAGCTGGGTGGTAGGAGGGCAACGCGTCTGGGAGTGGAGGATTGGTTTATTGTGATTATTATTGTGTTGTGGTTAATTAATGAATAGTGTAGAGTGGAGGGTGCTTAGTGCACATTATTGTAATAAAAATAATTATTGTGGCACTTTTACCTGGTGTTTGACGTGGTACCTGAGGGTTCAAGGGAGCGATACTGCTCCCTACTGTCACAACATTCACATAATTCTTATGCACAAGACGTGGATTTACACAATAATAGACCATACGCTATGAGAATCTGTGGTCCCGCAACAGTTAAAGTAACGACAAGTTGAATTTCAAAGAATACACAATTCAGTCAGGTGTATATTTATGATCACAGAGAAGCGATGCAAATTTTAACAGGCAAAAAGAAAGGTAATGTATATATTCCGCGAATAGCATTACACACCAAAGGAGATCGTGATATACCATTCGTATTAAAATGTTCACAGTTTAACGTGAGAATAGCTTTTGCTATGACAATCAATACATCACAGGGACAAACATTAGAAAAAGTCCGATTATTTATTAGAGAAACAGAAACAGTATTCACTCATGGACAGTTATACGTTGCATTGTCACAATGTGTCTCCAAAAAATATTGTTTTTAATGAAGCTTTAAAGTAAAAGTGCAAATACTGAAATCAAAACAATTCCAAAGAAAAAAAAAAATTTTAATTGTATATCCGATTAACCAAACACAGGGGTTGGCGAGCAAAGCGAGCAGGGGGCAAAGCCCCCTAGTTATTTATAATTTAATTAGATAGTTCATACCAGAAATCCTTATTCATGACACATCTCAGTTCACAAGTGTTATTAGCATTAGCATGAGCAGGAAAATCACCAAAAAACCTGTTCAAGCCTTACTATTAAACTAATTTAATTTATTAGAGTTAAGACGCAAAAGCAAACAAAAACTCAAGAAAATTTCAAAATAATATCTGAAAATACAAAATCCAAGGTTGGAAAACTAAATTTGAAATTTCAAAATAGAGACATAAAGAATATGGACGCAAAATCAGCAAATAATCAATTACCAAATATCAAAGTTCATAATCCAAAATTCATATTCCAAAGCAAAAATTAAAAAATAAAAACAAGAAAATTGAGAACGAAAAGGTCAAAGAGCATGAGACTTACAAGAAAGGGGAAAGAGAATGAAAGGGAGTACTGTATTGTGATTTGGCTCTTTGTTATAATTGCTGCTTGCATTTAATGTTTCTCAGGCTCTCGTGAAATGCTAAAAATAATACATGCAAGCTCTTTGGGGTTTTCTGAGGTAGGGTTTTGTTTTCTGGTGTCAGTGTTTTATTCAGTCATAAATTTTCCTGTGTGTATCAATGATTGTGTATTTCTTCCATGCACTGTTTTGCTGAGGTTAGCATGTCAACTGTTTTTATGGAAATGCTTCCCAAAATGCACTGGGTTTGTGTGGATGTGACATGAACAGCACAATAACTTTAAGGTAAGCTTGTGCAGCCTCACATTTATCAGAGATTACATTCATTTTTTGCCAACTACATGCTTTATTTTGAGATTTTTTTTATGATTGACTTTAACTCTGAACTTAGACTTTGATTGTTGGGTAAGCGTTTCTGGTTTTGTTGTTATCTCTCTTTGATCTCTGGTTTAGATCGCTTGCTTCATTTTTTGACCTCATCTTTTCTCTTTTTTTTATATTTTTGTTAATTTTAATTAGAAACAGATAGCATTCCATACAGTCAAGTCAAACTTAACAGATCAAAGCAAAATTCAACCCCTAGCCAAGAGAGAGAAAAGCCAGCAACCACAACTCTATAAAAGGAACCAGAAAGGAAGGGTATCCTTTTCCCTGAAATGGTAGTTTATTCCAGTTTATATTTATTGATATTAAAATGTTATTGATTAGATCCTGCCATATTTAAAAAAAAAGTTTTGAACAGATCCTCTAAATGAGAATTTGATTTGATCTCATCTCGTCTCATACAATTGTTATTTCCTTTCACCAAAGCCTGTGCACTCTTGTTGCTGATTTTTTATAAATAACCCTTGACCTCTAAACTTAATACTTAGACCTTATTTTGGGGGTTTTAGAGGTATGGTGAAATCTTTTATTGTGTTCATTTCTTTTATAATAATGTTCAACATTCTTCCACAACGCCATGTTGTTTTTGTTACAGGTTCCACTATGTTGAGGAGAATATGTGGACAGTTGTTGTTGTTTCATTGCTAAATGAGGTCAGCCAGATGTGAGTGACACAAAACACATCAGGGTTAAGAGTGTAAAGGTCACCTAGTACTCTTCCTCATTGTCGTTGATTGGATTCAACCTAAACCTTAAAACATGAATTCCTTTGTTTTTTCGAGATTATCCTGATTAATAAATTCTGGTTCTTTCTGACTATGTTCATAGATAGATAGATAGATAGATAGATAGATAGACAAACTTACACTCATCTATGTTTGTCTATCTATCTAACTAGGTTCATTCTGACTATGATTTAAGACTAACGTTTTGGTTTTTTGAATTCCTGCCCTTTCTATTTAATTGTAATTTTTATCACACTTATTGAGTTTCGATTATTTGTTTTTTAACTTTCCGGTTGTGACCCACCTCTTGTTGATTTGGTTACAATTCAGCTTCCAATTCCTTTTCTAACCAAATTCTGCTGCTGTCAAGCTTTGGAATGATCTTGAGATTCATTACAAGGCCTTCTTCAATTTTATGCTGCTTTAGAGTTTCATGGGGTTGAGTTCACATCAGTAACATTCAGAATAAAAAATAATATATTAAAATTAAATCACAACAGACTTGTAAAAGTTATTGTTACAGGGCAACCTATTCTACCATTAAGAGCAATGGTAGGAAAATATTTACAAAACAAGAATACATCCATCCATCCATCCATTTTCCAACCCGCTGAATCCGAACACAGGGTCACAGGGGTCTGCTGGAGCCAATCCCAGCCAACAAGGCAGGAACCAATCCTGGGCAGGGTGCCAACCCACCGCAGGACACACACAAACACACACCAAGGCCAATTTAGAATCGCCAATCCACCTAACCGGCATGTGTTTGGATTGTGGGAGGAAACCGGAGCGCCCAAAGGAAACCCACGCGAGACACGGGAGAACATGCAAACTCCACGCAGGGAGGACCCGGGAAGCGAACCCGGGTCTCCTAACTGCGAGGCAGCAGCGCTAAACAAGAATACAGTTAAAAGCAATTATCTGCTATACCTTAAGTGGATATTATGCTACACACATACAAAAATAATCATCTTGCTCATACACCAAAATTTCTTTTTCTTTAATTTACTAATAGACCATGGGAATTCTACCATATAGTGAAGAAACGAATGGTTGTCATATGCATGACTTTGTGAGAGCCAGCAGTTGCAGGTAAAAATTCTACATACCTGGGCCAGTTCAGCCATAGAGGCGGTGCACTGCTACAAGCCTTTGGGTTTCCACTTCATTGACAGGTTGGACTGGTCACAGAACACAGAGGAATTGTAGAAGAAAGGGCAGAGGAGACACTTTTTTGCTTACAGCATTGTGTTCCTCTAATGTGGGAAGTGACATCCCCATCTTCTATAACTCTGTGATGGTCAGTGTGATTTTCTATGCTGTGTTGTGCTGGGCTGGTAACATCACTTCAAGAGATGCCCACTAAATCAACAAGAAAATTAAAAGAGAAGGCTCAGTTATAAGATGCACTCTGGCCCTGGAGGTAGTAGCAAATAAGTGAATTAAAGCAAAACAGAGTGCTGTTATGAACAATGCTGTACATTCTCCCTCTCACTGACTTTCAGCCAACAAATTATTCAGCAGAAGTGTTTCAAGAAATGCTGCTAGGGGTCTTTTATGCCACCAGCAATACTCATGTATAATGCCTCACTGTGACATGTGACTGTCAAGTCAGACGTTTTTGTTTCTTTTAAATTTTCTTCCTTTTAATTTTTTTCTGGTGTATGTTTAGACCAAAGTGTAAGTTTACCTATCTATCTATCTATCTATCTATCTATCTATCTATCTATCTATCTATCTATCTATCTATCTATCTATCTATCTATCTATTGTTGTGGACGGCCGGAGTCCTTGCCCGGCCGGGATGCCCTGACCATGGAAGGCCCAGGGGACAGAGTATTTCCAGGACAGTTTCTCACACCCGGACTGACAGAGGGCAGCCCCCTTGGTTTCCAGTGGGGCCACAAGTCATGAGCACGGAAGGTTAACCCTGTTGGGGCCCATGGCCACCGCCAGGGAGCCCATGGATATTTACAGGGCCCTATTTAGCCACACTTCTGCCACATCCGGAAGAGCGGCTGGAATAAGCTGGAGTCCTCCAGGTGCCCTATAAAAAGGGGCCAGTCCCACACCATTCTTTGGCAAGAGTCGGGACGGAAGAGGGCAAAGCCTGAGGAGGAAGGGATGCAAATGGACTGACAGCAGAGAAGGGACTGTGTGTTTTTTGTTGATTTGGGCACTGTGCTTTGGGGAGCAGGGTGGAAGGCTCCCCAATTTTAAATCAACGGGTGTGGCAAATCCTGTCATCTGCCTGTCTGTGTCTGGGTTGGCTTTCACATTATCTATCTATCTATCTATCTATCTATCTATCTATCTATCTATCTATCTATCTATCTATCAATCAAGGTACAATACGCATTAAACAAAATTACTTATCTATTAGGCTAATTAGTAATTGGCCAGATACGAGTGAGTGTGTTTAGGGACAGCCCTACATTTGATGCCCCCAGGACTGGCACTGATTAGATGAGTTTGATAAGAGATGAATGGAAATCGGATAGGCCTAATTTCAAGCATAAACACTGTGATGCATGTAAATGTTATTACTATAAAGGAAGCAAACTAACATGAGTTATTTTGAAACCTTCCACATGCTGATTTTGCCATGTCAGGATTATTTTTTGAGAAAGTACAAAAAAAAAGCCTGCAGAGTCTTTGCAACTTTAAATAGAGAAGAAACATAGAAATCATTAGTCCTGTTGGGACTAAAAGAGATACAGTGTGTGGAGTGGAATAAAGTTAAAATCAGAAATCTGGGAATACTTACTGCCTTTAGCCCAAGCATATGGAGAACAATGTCTTAAAGAATGACAGCAAGCATGAGCTTCACTTTTAGCTCTTAACTACAAATATTTTGTGTCACTTAATGGCAGATCTGGATGCAAGCCCATAATAATAATGCAGATAATGCAGAGTTACCCTCAGAAGACCTCCTTATGCAATTATATGCCTTGTTTTTGCACAGTGTTGCCCAGAGCGTTCAAGGTTTCCGTGACTCTGTGACAATGCAAAGTCAAATCTACTCAGCACCAGAACAACTTCCTCATTCCATGACAGGAATTGTTTTTGTATTTCTTTGTCTTGAGGGGTATTAAGAATAGAACAACCCAGCAACACGTTAGGATTGCATAACCAGTGCCTTCATAAAAGGTTCTTAAATTAAAAATATCTGTCAAAGTTAAAATACGGCATTTAATGATGACCAGAGGATATTTCTGGAATCCTACACAGTATGCTTAGTGGAATACAATGTCACGAAAAGCATTCTGTACTTCAGTTGGTAAGGTAATACAAATAAAACTGGATTTTTATTTTGCTACAATACCTTCAGAAAATATTCAGACTCCCGCACTTTTTTCACATTTTCCTATGTTGCAGCCTTGTACTAAAATCGTATAAATTATTTTTTTTCCTCATGAGGCAGCACTCAATACCTTTTGCAAACTTCATTAAAAAATAAAAAAACTGAAATAGCTCATTAATGCTCATTTTTAGACTTTTATTCGGTACTTAGTTGTAGCACTATTGTCACTGATTTCAGCCTGAAGTCTTCTTGGGTTTGACATGACAAGCTTCTCACTCCTGGATTTGGGCGTTTTCTGCCATTCTCCTCTGCAGATCCTCTCAAGCTCTGTCAGGTTGGATGGAGCTATTTCAGGTCACTCCAGAGATGTTTGGGTTCAAATATGAGCTCTAGATCAAGAACATTCACAGAGTTGACCCTAATCCATACCTATGTTGTCTTTGCTTCATGCTTAGTGTCATTGTCCAGTTGAAGGTGAAACGTTGGCCCAGTCTGAGGTCCAGAGAGCTCTGGGCAGGTTTTCATTAAGGATAACTCTTTACGTTTTTCTGTTTTGTTTCACTTTAATCCTTACTAGTCTTCTATTCCCTAACACAAAAAGCAACCCCACAGAAGATGCTGGCACTGATATTCTTCACCGTTGGAATAGTATTGCACATTTTATGAGAGGTACCTGATTTCCTACAGAACTGATGCTTTGAACTGAGGTCATACAGTTCAGTCTTGATTTCATCAAACCACAGAATCATGTTTCTGATAGTCTGAGATTAATCTAGGTGCTTTTTTGCAAAATCCAAGCAGGCTTTCATATGTCTTTTACTAAGCAGAGGCTTCTGTCTGGTCACTCTTTATAAAGCCCAAATCAGTGGAGAGCTGCAGTGATGGTTGTTAATTTTTTTTCCCATCTCTACACAGAATCTCTTGGATTCAACAAGAATGATCATTGGATTCATGGTCACCTCTCTTGCCATTGCCCTTCTCTGGTTAGCTCCAGGAAGAGTTGTGGTTGTTCCAAATTCATTCCTTTTAGGAATTATGGAGACCATTGTCAGTCAGTCAGTCATTTTCCACCCTGCTATGTTTTTGTAGCCTTCCCCAAATCTCTGCCTTGACATAAACCCGTCTCTAAGCTTTGTAGGCAATACCTTCAACTTCATGGCTTGGGTTTTGTTTGCATACACATTGTGAACTGTGGGGCCTTCTATAGACAGGTGTGGTGGGCCTTTCCTAATCATATCCAGTCAATTGCATTGAATGGTGAACTCCAAACAAGGTAGAGGAACATCTCAACAGTGATCAACAGAATGGAATGCAACTAAACAAAATTTTGAGTGTCTTAGCAAAAGGTCTGATATTTGTATCAATGTAATATTTCAGTTTTTTTATTTTTAATAAATTTCTAAAAGCTTATCTCCATTTTGTCATTCGGGTGTATTGAGTGTTGGTTGATATTAAAAAATGAATTTAAACATTTTTAACATAAGGCTGCAACATAAAATGAGAAAAAAGTGAAGGGGTGTGAACACTTTTGGAAGGTTCTATATAATATATCAGATATCAGGTTAGGATGGAGTATTTATTTATTTGCAGGTAAGGCCCATTTATTAAATGGTAAGGTAGGCAGGTACTAACCTTACATTGTATACAGAGAAACACAATTAGAAGTGTGTTGTTATTTTGCAAATAAAACACTAATTCAAAATTAAACAAGAAAAAAATGCCACTTAGCTGGCAAGATTTAAATTTTTTGTAAATTTTAAAGGCTTGCATCCTGTTTCAATCCACAGCCTATCCTTGATTGATAAGGGAGACTTTAATTTCCTATTAGGCTGATTGTTGACTATGGATGGACTGGTGTGAGCATCTTGCCAGGACACGACAGCCGACAGATCTAATGTCTAGATGAGGAAAACCAGGAGATGAATTAACAAAACAGGCAAAACCAAATTGATGGTTGAGGAGCAAGTCAGGATCAGAATATCTAAGACGTGCACAAAATCAAATGACATAGTCAAAAGCTAGGAATCAAGTGAGAAAAAAGATGCCAAATAGCTGTTACACTAACACCAGTGCCACATTACATGATATCTAGTCAGAGAAGCTTTCAGTCAAGACGACTGTAGTTGCTGATCTGGTTTTCTGAGGTTGTCACATGTACGGTTGTGCAGTATGCCGGTAGTGAAAAAGTATTGAAAACCCAGTTTTAAAAACAGAACAGTGCCAGTTTTGGTATTTTTGGTATTGGAAGTAAAAGGCAGTTTTCAAGAACCTTGCGCTAAGCTGTTGCATGTAACTTGATTCATCCTCCCCATTTGACCTGGTTTTCAAAGCCCTGGAGACTCAACAGGGGAATCCCCTCCCTCTCTCTTCAACACACTGGTAGACTCCATAAGGGTATCGTTACTTGTATTGAGTTGTTAATTATGTTAATTGTTTCAGTACCCGTTTGGTACCGATACTTAGGCCTAAAAACTGTTATTAATACATAAGTCAAAATTGTAGTACCGATCCAACACTAGTTATATTACATGACTCAAAATCTCAGGGGATGGCTGACTACATGGCTTCATGGCAACTTTCCACTGCAGGTTCACATTTCCAAAGTATTGCAACTGTACCACTTTTTCTGACAGCCAGTGCTATTGAAATGTTTTCCATGTATGGCAAGTCCAGCCACAATCTTAGTCCTTTTTTTTTTTCTTTTTTCTATTCTGCTGTGGTATGTAAAACACAAAAGATCATACAGATGAGCCTCTCTTCTGTTAGTGAGATCCAAAACATGCACTTCTCTTGCGGCAACATTGCATGCACTGTATTTCAGCTGTTATCGAGGTGTTGAATAATTAGACTCAACTGATTCTTTAAATGAAGTCCTTTATAGCAAGTGCAATCGCCACAGGTTGTCCATAAGAAGTGTCAGAAAGAGGAGATGTCCAAATAATTATTTATTAAAATACAAATCCACGCAAGTCATATCTTCAAGAAGTTGTTTACAATAGGGTTAGATAATAATGATTATATCAGTGAACTACCGTAAGGGGGGAGAGAAAGAGAGCAAGTTATCTCTAATCTATCCTTTTAATCCTTATAAATTATAAATGCCAACGTAACAATAGGCTTCATGGCAATAATTCCTGGGAAAACTGGAAATTAAGGTCAAAGCTGTCTTATCTTAAGTTAAGACTACAAAATGACCACCAAAGTTCAGAAGCAATGTCTCCATGATTGAAGAGTTAACTTTGTGAGCTGGAATGTTAAAGGTCTGAATCACAAAAATAAAGAGAAAGAAAGTATTATCTCACCTAACTGGTCTAAATGCACATCTGTCTGATTTAAAATTGTCCAAAATGTTTCCAGGGCAAGATCCAACCTGTGAACGTTGCAATCAAGTTCCAGCCTCATTTGGTCACATGTTTTGGTCCTGCACCAAATTAACATCATTCTGGACCAAAATCTTTAAATGCCTTTCAGACAGCCTTGGTGTCACAATCCCTCCTAACCCATTAAAAGCTGTGTTTGGTGTTCTTCTAGGTGGGCTTCAAGTGGAGAAGGACAAACAAACACTACACTATTGACACATTGACTTATCTTGCTCATCCGGAAGAATCCTAACTTTCCTCTTTTAAGTCAGTGGGTAACTGATGTTATATACAAGTACTGTTTGAAAGTGGAAAAAATCAATTTCTCAGTTAGAGGATCTGTACAAAATGTTTTCAGAACCTGGCAGGCTCTAATCAATAATATTTTAGAATAAGCATTTAAATTGAGGAAGCAGATTCTCTCCCCTCTTTTTTATTCTATTTATTTTATTCATTTATTAATTTATCTATTTACTTATTTTTTTCTAGCTTAAAGTTTTACTTTGCTGGCCTAGCTCTCTTTCTCATGGGTACGGGGTTGATTTGTTTCTAACCTTGTTTTGTTAAACTTGACTCGCTTGTATGGAATGTTACTTGATTTTAATAAATTCAATAAAATGCAAAAAAAAATGATAAACTGTATACGTGTGTGGTTTTCTTTAACAAAACACCAGAAAAAAGGAAACATTCATTTAAAACTACTATAATAAATACAAATAATAACTAAGAACGTGACTGATCTAAATACCATATGATAATAATATGAGGGGCAGTCAAAAAGGTCTCGGAATTGTGATATAGCAGGAGAGTGAGAGATCAGATTATGCACACATTGTTTTGGAGGGGAGTGCAGCAAGTCTGTAGACCAGTTACAACAGGTCTGGATTGGTTTCGGCGTGTAGTATTGTTGTGATTACCATTTGATTTAGGCGTGTGCATAGTCATCAAGTTTATGTGCAAATCGGGGAAATCATGATTCTGCGCTCTTTTTGACTGCCCTTCATATAGAAAACAAGCTGCTGTTTTGTAGTTATAGCGTTATGCACATGGCACTGCCATTAAACAAGCATGAAAGCATTGACGACACACTATTCATGAACTGCAATATTTAAGCATAAGCATTACTGGTTACAAATAACAATGTTGAAATGACAACTATCTAAATAATATATAATAAATGATTATGAACTAACACGCAGTAAAGTTGCTTAACAATTATGATACACTGCATATACACAGACATTACTTTTACATGGTAATGAAGCTGTATTATATTGACATAATACCCATGTCTTACAGATTAAGTTTTGGAGATGTTCTTGGAATAGAATAAGTATGAAACGATGAATAGATATGCAGGTGAGAATTTGTTTGAGAAGTCTCTCGTAACGATCAACTGGAGACAACAGGAGATGCTACGAGCTCCTCCGGAGTTGGCTGATGCAATAACCCTGGGGTGGATATAAACTCCAGAACAGGGCAAAAGATCTTGGGCCAATCTCTTCAGGAGTTTAAAAATTGACAAGTTATACTAAAAGATTATTGGCTGCGCACAGAATAGCAACCTGGGTTGAAAACAGGAAACAACTGCGGCTGAATAACAAATCTTCTATACTTGAGCACTCAGTGGTTGTGAGCTCCCTACAGTCCGTCCATACAACTTAAGACAAAGTCCTCTCATCGTAAGTCACGGACTTTGTTGCTGGGGATGTCAAAGTACACAACTAATGGTCATGGGAGCATGCTGTGACCGCCCATGACGATCTAAGAAATGGAAATGAAACAATAATAAACATTTTATAAAAATAATAAAAATTTTAAATATAAAATGAAAATGTAAATGAAGTCAGCAATTGGAAACCTCTGTAATGTGTCAAGGACTTAAGTTGGATTGCCTACCACTAACTGTTCTAAAAAGTCTGATTTTTATTTATAGAGAATTTGATTAAAACTAGGATGATGTGAGATAGGTGCCATGATCTTACATAGAAAAGGGGAAATAACATTAAGACATTTCACATGACTGACAGCAGCCATAGCAACGATACTCAAAAAGACCGCAAAAAATACCGTTGCCCATGAACAAAACAGGAACTCAAAGCAACAAAGCATCAATGTCACAGTCAAAAGGAAAAACAAAAAATACAGTATATAACAAAACTGACATGTGCCAAAATTGCAGAAATTATTCCTATAAGTTAAAACAAACCTAAATTTACAAAATAAAAATCACAATCATGACCACTGGCATCCCCTTCTGGCATAGCTACAGCCTTGTACCTGAAGCTTCTGGGTTGATCCAAAGTGGCATATGACCGTCACTTGGTAAATATAGCGATTACAAAGAGTGACTGGATGGCTAAGTCTCCATTTGCATTCTATTTACTAATTCTTCTATGAAAAGCTTGCAGGGAAACAAAGTTTATCTCAGTACAGGCAAAACAGGAAAGCTCTTTAAACTGTCCAGCCATTCATTTTCCAATCTGCTTATCCAGGTCAGAGTTGCTGGATAGTTGTGACTGTCCTGGCAGCATTGGGCACAACATGGGAACCAGCCCTGGACAGGGCGTCAGCTGCTTTCTAAACTAATGCATGAAAATGCAGTTTAGTCTTGGGAAATAATGTTTACTGAACTAATTTTGATATCTGGGAACTAAAGCATCATGTATTTAAATACCTCGGTTTGTTCATACTGAGCATAATCAATGTCTTCATTTGTAAGTAAATGCTGTCACTACAGTAACAAACAATGGAAACAGGCAGACAGTGCATGGCATCTCCCTTGGGGCATTCAACGGCTAATAACAGCCATATGTGTGTTCTCTCCTGAAATCTAAAACACATTTTCTATGAACAAAAATGCAAACTTTGACTAATGTCAGAGTGAAGTGGAAGACTTTACAGCATGATGTGTGCAGAATTGTTTAACACTCGGTTTGCAGCCTGAAGGCAGGCAAGGTTGAGATTTGGGATAAGTTTGTGTTTGCACAAGAACAAAATATTTTTTTTTTATTTATGGAATATTAAAAATGTTTATTGTGCAAAATCAAGGAAGTCATGATGCTGTCATATCATAGCCAGGGTTCTTCACCTGGCTGTGGCTGAAATGCTTGTTTTGTATCTTTGTTTAATATTTTTGATTTATCTGTTTGTGATACTATTTCCTTCATTTACAGTTCACAGTATTCTTTACATTTTATGTATCTGTACCTAAGCTTGTGTTATGTTCCATGTGTTTTGTGGGTGGTACCCCAAGAGGCGGGGCCACCTGCCAATCACCACCAGGAACTGCCCTCTGCTCTATAAATCTGGAGGGCCTTCCATCTTCCCTGCCGGTTAATTTAGACTAACCTTGGGAATTTGGTGATTTTTTCTTAGTGTGCTTTTTTGATTCTTTGGATTTTTGACCATTTTGCTGTTTTTTTTTTTACTTTGCCATTGAATTGTGTATTAGGACTTGTTCACATTAGGTCTTGTTCTCCATGCTGCCAACTATATTTTGCCTTGTGTGCTCTAGGGAGCTTCTTGGCTTTTTGTAAAATAAACCATTTTATTTTATAAAAATATGGTGCCTGCCCTTATTAGTAGCTGGGGTTTCACTGTCATCTCCACCTCTAGTGGGCATTATATGAAGTGTGTGAGACTAGAGGCTTTGACACTTTTTAGTTCTTGGGATTCCTAGTTCACAACAGATGCATGTAATTAATTTATTGCATTTAATTTTGTTTCAGTGTGTTATGTCTTTTTATGATCAATTTTTTATTTAGCAAAATCAAAACAAATCCAATATAACAAAAGGAGAAGCAATCAATATGTGAAATAAATCATCACCCTCATCCACATGTCCATGTTATTATGTACATTTTCATTTGTTACTGTTTTTCCATTTTGACAAAGGTATCATCACTTTTCTATTTTGTTGTTTTGCTTTCTTTTGGATCTTGTCATCTTAGAGCTCTTGGTCTGTATGATGTTATGTTGTTAATAGCCATGTGACTCATGACATGAAGACAGCCATTATATAAAAGGTGGCAGTGCATAGCTCACAACATTTAAACTGAGAGACTCAAAATATATTTAGGGAAAGATTGTCATTTGTTGTTATGTTTGCAACTGCTGTAATGATTAATACAGCGGTTCTCAAACTTTCGTATTTTGCGCCCCCAATTTTCTACCTGGAATAATTCTGTGCCCCCTGCATAATATAAGATAGATGAGAATAACCCATGATACAACTAACAAAGGTGTGATACTCGTGTGGTGTAGCGGTATCCTATCATTTTTACTTCCATAAGATTTGCATGTGTTCGGCTAACTTCGATGAAATATTTGCAATTTATTTTTTTTCAAGTGCTTTAATAACCGTTAAAATGCCTTGTGTGGTTTTTGGTAGTAATTCTAATCCCAAAAACAAAGAATAAATTATTCTTATTTAATTATTTTTTTATGTAAATTTTAATTTTTAGTCGTGCTGCATTATCACCTAATCTACTGTTACCCGAATGTTCTGAGAAATACCAATGAGTCTCGAACTTTCTAGATTGAAAACACGCGACTATAAAAGCAGCAGCAGCGGCGCTGCTCGTCATAGAAAAACACTTCAAATAGAAAAGGAGCTCAGAGTGTCTATCTCGAATATCAAACCAAACCTGGACAGGCTGTGTACTTTAAAGCAGGCACATATTAGTCATTAGATCTATGCCTTTGAAATGTTTTATTGTAATTTTAGTTATAATGCATTCATTGTGATTATATGCTTGTAAATTTAAATTTGAAATAAAAATGTAAAAAATTCATTTTGATGTCTTGTTCATTTATTCAATGCCCTGCTTGTACAGCTTCAGCGCGCCCCACAGTTTGAGAACAGCTGGATTAATACATTTTAAGCTTTTGTTATGATATGGTGTTTTACTATGTCTATTATGTCTTTTAGGGTTTATAGTTATTTGGATTTAACATTTTTTTTTATTCACATCTCATTCTTTGTTTACACAACACAGCAGGATATATCACATGATCATAATCTTCACATCAAGATCGCATTACATTATGCTATTGGATATGAAGATATAAATATTGCGGTGGTTCTGTGGCAATTTGTCCCTTGGTTGGATAAAATCTTTGAATTATTTTCTAGCTATAATTATTATCAAAACAAATAGGCCGTAGCATCAGGTTTTGTTTTGGTTAATTAATCTCCTTCCTTTGACTACTGATTTACATCTTGCCCTCGGATTTTGTTTGCCTGATCATTTGTCTCATTTGTTTTTGATCTTCTTCCTCTGTTTATGATTCTAGTCTTATGTTACCATCTCCTGACTATTTAACCTTCCTCACAGTAATCCCCAGTATGAGTGTCCATCATAACAACTGTGTTATGTATCAGTTTAAATACAATGTTTTACTGTTAATTTTGAGTTATAATTTTCAATGTCTTTAAATTACAATATTTGTACTGTATTGGTTTAATTTGTAATTCTATAATTATGTTGTGTCTCTGTAAATGTTCTACTGTTTCTTGTTTTTTGTGGGTGAAGCCCCCAGGAGGCAGTGTCACCCTGACATCACTGCTCGAGTGACTTCACTCTGGCTATATAATTGAGAAGGCTCGGAAGCAGGAGATCATTCTTTTATTGTGTAGTTAAGTGAATATTGTGTTTTCTGAGCTGAATATTTAATCCTATTGTGTTCAGTTTTAAGGATTCTTATATTTGGATTATGTTTTGGAACTTGTTTGCTTAGGGTTGCCTTTGTGCCTCTTTTTTCTGTTTTGTGCTTTTTCTTTGTATTATCTAGTTTTCTGTGAATACATCTTTGATTTATAAAGATTGTCCTTTTAATTCCATACAAGGGTTTATCGCCATTCTTCCACTTGTTAGGCTTTTATTATATTTTTGTTATATTTATAGTTGTTTGCCAGCTCTCTATTATTGGGCCTACTCTAGCGGAAGCCAGCAGGTAGTATTTGGGGCCTAGCTGGGCTAAGGTGAGGCTCTGCTGGATAGACCAGCGATGATCTAGGGCTGCTTAAGTAGCAAGTTTTGAAGGCTTCACACCATTATGCCTTTGTGATAAAATTGAAAATTTGGTTTTGTCCTTAAAATAATGTGTTGAGCACTGAAACAAATCTCCATTCAATGACTTTTGATGAATCTCTGTTCTTGGAACATATTAGTTGTATTTCATTGTTAATTTGGTGATGTCAACATGCCACCATTTTTTGACAATCATTACACATGCCATGTTGTTTGCCCTTGTCATGTCAGTGGCCATCATGACATCCGAGTGATGAATTAATCATTAAAAATAAAACAGGAAACATCAGTTTAGTTTAGTATTAGTTAGGGGCAAGAATTCAGGCCAGAATATGGGCTTTGAAATGCTTATTTTTTTATTTTGTTTTGGTTGGGTGATTTTGTGTTTTGTCCTCAGTTTTAATATTTCTTTTAGCTCAGGCCTCTGAGTGCCAATGGTTTTCTTTTCCTGCTTTTTGGAACATTTACATGTCCCAGATAAAATGTTTTATGCCTCAATAATTATTTTAAAAACCACCATATGCAATAACATTTATCGAGCTTCTCATAACAACGATGACAATGCTAAAAAAAATTCTAACCCATAGGACGCTCATTTTGTCCCTTTCAAATGTCACAAGGATGACATAATGGACAGCACTGCTACTCCACAGCTACAGGAAACTGGGCTTGAATCCTGATCCAGTCACCTGTCCAAGTAGACTTGCTGGGATTGTATGGTTTTACTTCAGGTATTTACATTTTAAAGACCAGTCTGTTAAGTTGCCTGTTAATTTTAAACCTGCCTGGCGACAATGGCCCTGACCAATGGCTTTTGTTTTGCACCTGATTTTCATGGCATAAACTTTCTAGCTCCACTATATTCCTGCATTTAATTAAATAGATTTGAAGTGATACACTGAACTGGAGACAAACCCAGGTCGGTTTAGATTTGATGATGTCTTATTACCTTAGAGAAGTGCTTCTTAAACTATGGGTCATGACCCATTTTGGGAGGCATTACAATGTCTATAATTGGGTTTGCTGAGTCATAAATTACAATTGTACTGAATGAGAAATGGTCATGGAATGTTTTTGGAAACCCTTATGATCAGTCGCCGCTTGCATGGCTGAAACAAATTCCCATGATGATGATCTCTAAGCGGAACTGATGGTGATCGATGGTGAATCTCCAAGGGGGAATGGGATGATAACTGGTGATTACAGATCCTGAGAAAAAAAAGGTTTAAGAACCACTGCTTTAAAAAATTGTGTATACAGTGGTATAAAACTGAGTTCAGGTTAGTGGGTGCTGGAACTGATCCTGGCAGGAAGTCCTAATCTTAGAAGGGGTGCCAATCCATCATAGAGCACCAATATGTGCTTATGCTCAGCCACATTTGACTATACAATGGCAGTTTAAGGTTATTAATAAACCTTAAACACATGTGGAAGGAATAGCAGGAATGCTGACAGAAAACCACATGTAGCCACGGAGGCAACATGTAAACTGCACACACAGCACAGTGCCAGAACTATCATGTGAATCCAGGACAGTGTAGCAATGAAGGAATAATGCCACGTACACCAGTACTATGCAGCCACTTCAATAATATATAACCTTTCAAGTAAGGTAAAAATCAAATAACACAATATTAAAATAGTGTTTTAACCTCTTTAATTTTCAACGAGCACCAACTCCAAAGTTTAGGGTCATTTGAAGGCTCGTCAAGTTGATTTCTGTGTAGAGCTTGCACATTCTCTTCGTGTCATTAGGACTTTTCTCCCAGGACTTGGGTTTCCTTCAACATCCTAAAAATTTGCAGATTAGATGGACTGTATACTGATTGTATGTGGATGTCTGTCACAGCGACATCCTTTCCAGGCTTGGTTTCTTTCGCTGGCTGAATTCCAGAAGAAAGAAGGAAGGACGGAAAGCCAGACTGCTGGTTACAACACAAACCTGGCCCAGTTACATAGGTGCAGAAATTAAGAAGACACATCAACAAGTGTATGATCAACAAGTGCCTATCAACATTTGGTTTTCCTAAAATATTAGTAGTTTTAACAGAATGCTGTAGAATGTTTATCATCATCTGCATGACTGTCTAGTGCAGATTCAGACATTAAGGCATTATTGACGGTTAAAAGACCATGAATGTAACAGAACAGAGTGATAATTATCACTCTATGCAGGGCACATAATAAGAATGTTTAATGTGGTCTATTTTATTTTGTATGTTTGTTTCATTTCACTTTAGGTTTACTCTAACAAGACAGCATTGTAACAGTTCACAGAATGCTTTTCAAGAATAGATTAAATTGAATTGAACATAATGAAGGACCCGAGATGCCTTTGAAGTGTTTTATTTTTTCTCTCTAGGAAACCTGCATTTAATTGTTGACTTGGCAAGGTGGAACCAAAAAAAGAAAACATGGAAATAACTGCATCCCCCAACACAAAGACCAAAATGCTTCTGCTTCTGTTATGCCACATTTTAATGAAAAGTACCAGGAGAAAGCAAGGGAAAAATTGCTGTTGAAAAATAAACCGTAGGTTCAAAACCAGAAAATCAAACAAATAAACAGCTAAACTAAAAGTAAGAGATACCCAGTGTCACACACATGTGTGTAGAAGATAGCTTTAGGGCTTTGGTGATGGTAATTACTGGCCAAAGCAGGGACTGGTGCTATGGTCTAATGCCTTCTCTTCTCAGAACAGAAGATTGACAGCCACTCCATTGTTGATGTCATTTCCATTGACCACATCTGGATCTGCCCCTTCCTGCCACATGACTATATAACCTGAGAACTGGCAAGCCTGTTTCCAGTTCTGTGCTGAACTCGTGTCTGAGAAGACGTCTCTGCAGTTATCAGTTGGTTTTTAAAACCTTCAATTATACAGGGACATCATAGAACCCTAACTCCTTATCTTTATATCTGTTTTACTCATGTCTTTCAGTCAAAAAATCAGTACACAGAAACTCCTACACACTAGATTGAAACATTGGAAAGTCAGGACCCTAAACTAGATGAAAACATAAACAAAGAGAGCACACACCAGAAGTGAGTTAGCCACATTCTTGGGTTTAACATGCCACTGACTTCTATAGGGTTGTGGAAGTAATGACATGGCATGTCACTGCTGGCAACACACACATAGCAATGACTTGTCACATCTTGGCAACAGGTTGACAAAAAGGAAGTGCCTGCTAAAATGGGACCACGGTAAACTTCAAAACGTAAGTATAATTAGGGTCATGATGTTTCTTGAGCCAAAAAAGAGGACACAAAAATTAAAAATGCTACCAGCCATTTACATCAGTAAACGAATACTTTGGCTTCGGTATTTTTGGTTCTTGGAATGTATTCAGTTTATTTTTATTCACGTTAGTCACATTTTATTCATGTTATTCACATTTTATTCACGTACAGTACTAAAGTCAATCTTGAAAGTGATCTCATCAGACCTGCCTCTACTGCAAAGAATCTTGGTGTCATTTTTGATTCCTCCCTTTCTTACTCTGCCCACATAAATCACATTAAGAAACTTTCTTACTTTCATCTCTGTAACATATCCCGTGTTCGCTCCTTCCTCTCCTTTTCTAATACTGAGAAACTTGTCTATGCTTTTATCACATCCCACATTGATTATTTTAATTCCCTACTGACAGGTGCCCCTTCTAATCTTATATCACAGCTTCATCTTATTCAAAGCTTGGCTGCAAGAGTCCTTACTCAAACCAGCAGCAGTGAGCACATCACACTCATCCTGCTCCATCTTCACTGGCTCCCTGTGTCTTACAGAATTGAATATAAAATTCTATTAATAATGTAGAAAGCCTTCAACGACCTTGCGTCAAACTACATCAGTGACTTTCTCCATCACGATGTGCCTGCCCGCCCACTAAGGTCCTCTGATTCTGGCAATCTTGTTGGGCCCCACAATATTCTACACTAAATTGGTGACAGGGCCTTCAGCTGTTCAGCTGTATAGTGCCCAGACTCTGGAATGACCTACCAAAATTAATTAGATCAGCTGACTCCATGAATTCTTTTAAACAACAACTCAAAACTCATCTGTTCAGGAAGACTTTTAGCTCTACTTGACTTCATTCCCCTTCTATCAGTTTACCTCTCTGTCAAGATGCTCATGTAACCTGTATGTGTGTGCTAGACCATCAATTATGTTGTATGTTAGGCTTTCTCTGAATTTACTGCCTTAATCTTCTTTATTTATTTGGTTTGTACTATGCTATATACTGTATACCCTGCCATTCTTTCTTATATTCTGTAGGTGCCTTGAGCATGGGAAACGCACTATATAAATAAAATGTATTATTATCATTATTTATTAAAGTATATTGTTGATACACAAACAGTGCAATAGAGTAAGGCCTCCGGTGACATATAAAGCCTTGAAAAGCATTAAAATGTGGCAGAGAGTCTCACGTCACAAATGATGTAAGTTTGCATTTGGGCCATTTTAGTGTGGGTTATTAGAATCTATGTTATCACTGTTGCAGGTTCATTGGATGGTAGGTAAAACTGCAAAACCAATCTTGAATTGAAATTAAGTAAAACCTGGTTGGGAACAATGGGCCACAGCATGAAAAACTGGGACAAACTGCCAGCTTTATAAAATCCACCAGAGTGCCCTGATAGAAGCCTACAAATAAGACGTATCCAGGGAACCCCCAGACATATGGTAGCCCCGACTATAATAAAATTAATAAAGTTCAAACAAAATTATTATCAGAAAACAAATATATATGTTTTAATTATCCTTTAGACTTTTAAGAAAAATGTTTAAACGTAATAGTAAGAATCATAACATTTTTAGTTGCTACTCAGGAAACAACATTTGGCCAGAATAATAAGGCCTGAAAACCAGAAGAAAACAATCTGGTGTAGAGTTATAGGTGAATTCAAGAAGCTCCTCTGTGTTGTTGTTCTTATACAGGTGGAATTTCATTGTAAAGAAATTCATGGGACCATAAAAAATATTTTGTTATACTGAAATTTTGTTATAACGAATATGGGGAAAATATAAAATAAAAGGGCGGCACGGTGGCGCAGTGGTAGCGCTGCTGCCTCGCAGTTAGGAGACCCGGGTTCGCTTCCCAGGTCCTCCCTGCGTGGGTTTCCTCCGGGCGCTTCAGTTTCCTCCCACAATCCAAAGACATGCAGGTTAGGTGGATTGGCGACTCTAAATTGGCTCTAGTGTGTGTTTGTGTGTGTCCTGCCGTGGGTTGGCACCCTGCCCAGGATTGGTTCCTGCCTTGTGCCCTGTGTTGGCTGGGATTGGCTCCAGCAGACCCCCGTGACCCTGTATTCGGATTCAGCGGGTTAGCAAATGGATGGATGGATAAAGTAAAAAAACACTGCAGAAAATATTTGATTTAAAAATTACACATTGGATGTAACTTTTTTATACAAATATGAATACAAACTTTTTTAAAAAAAAAAAAAAAAATTTTTTGACTGCACAGACTTTTTTTAGCAGTATTCATGATCACATCTTCTACATTATATAATTTTCCTTTCTCGTATACATAGAGAAAACATAGGAAATATAAAAAAATTCGACCTTGAGATTTTATTGAATTTTGACGTTTTATACCTTCCTGAGTCTGAAAATACCATTTTTGAAATGATGTCTGTCTGTGTGTAAACACGGTAACTCGAAAATGCTTTGACCTAGTCAATGAGATTTTGTACAACTGCTTTATATCAGAAATTAGGAATACTATCCTAGGAATACTAGGAATACTTTGGGCCACTTCTGGTACTTTAATTGAATACTGTCATGAATTTTCAAGTAAATTATGGTTATAATTACAGATAGATGATTGTAGTACTAGGTTGACTACAGATCTGCATTGTTTTGAAAAACTTCACAAACTTCAAAGGACTTTATTGGACAGTTATCTTATCTAAAGATCTTGACCATACATTGTTCTTCTATCTCCTGTTAAATTAATCTTAGCCTGAATGAACCTATTAATTTTTTACATTTAAGAGTTTTCATTCAAAAATTTACCATTGTTGTTTCTTGTCCTAGTGTGTGGATATAAACACAGGAAACTTCAGTTTCTGTATTACATCTTGCCTGAAGAAGGGGCCTGAGTTGCCTCGAAAGCTTATATATTGTAATCTTTTTAGTTAGCAAATAAAAGGTGTCATTTTGCTTGGCTTTTCTCTAGATAGATGATTGAAATGTTTTATACATATGTATAATGATAAAAAGCAAACAGTTATTAAATTTGAGAAAAATTACTCAACTGGAAGTAGTATCTTATTGAAACACCCATCCAATTTTTTTGTATAACGGAAATATAAATGTATACATGATATGAAAAACTGTATTCAATATAACGTTGTGGAAGTTTGGGGGGTGCTGTTGCCCTGTGAAACCCAACAGACAGATGCTCTGGACAAAAACGTAAAAGCACCAAGCAGATTTTCAATCTTCTTTTCAGCCTTCCAAAGCACCACATCCACCAAATACAATAAACAATACTATAAATATAATAATTCTTTCCTCCCAGCAGCTCCATCGCACACCCTACCAACTTCGGTTCCCTTACTGGGTTTCCACTAGTCCTTTATATAGTCCTTGACCCAGAAGTGCTTCTGTCCTTCCGTCCATGTGATTCACCAGCACTTCCAGGTCAGATGGAGACTTGTATTTTCTTCAGCCTGGAAGTACTTCTGTCCTCTCATCCCCATGACTTGGGAGTACTTCCGGGCTATATAGAAAACAGAAATCCCAGTGTCTCCCTGCAGCATTCCCTGGCAGCACCCATGGTACCCAGCAGGGCTGTGAAGCCGAACTCCATCTCCCATAATGCCCTGCGGGAATCTGGGGTGCCGCTAATTTGCAGGAAAGTCGCCATCTAGCGTCCTGGGGGTGTTGGCCAGATTGAGCTGCCAGCCATCCGTCACAAACGCATATTTTTTCAATAACTATTATTACTTTTATTTTAATTTATACATAATCAGTTTAGCAATAACTTGTAAAAATGTCATGTAAATATAAAGATGTAATGGGAACAATAAGCTGCTACGTCCCCATCATGTTCCTGGTAATACATTTAATTTTATATCTTTTTTATTTCCGACATCATTATCATAATTAAATGTAGCTAAATGCAGTTTTACCTATAGCAATTTTTTGCAACAAATATTATATAATATTAACACTTATTCTGTGTGTTTAGGTGACTATAACTCTTTTTACTTTGCACGTAATCTAGGTAATGCATATGTAATTATGAAAATATCCACCACCGTTTTTGACCTCCCTAAGTGCGAAAATATCATTTTAATACAAAGATTGATTATAGAGATAAATGATTGTGTGTAGATGTTATCAATTTGTTATGATGAGAAACAAAGACATATTGTATTTGAGAAATATTACCAAACTGGAAGTGGTTCTGATGACCTTCTCCTCTATCAAAGTATACAGCAAAAGTCGAGGGGAGCACACTCCGATTTTTTTAAAAACACTTTCTGGGACATCAATGCTGGACGATGAATCTTTTTTAGTCCATCCATTGATTCAGAAAAGGAAACATTTGTAACAAGTGGCATATTATTTTCATCATCTTTTTCCTTGCTTTCCAGAGTTAAGACATTTGACACAGACGACTATAAATTTTCAATAATGTCCTTATTGGTTAGCGATCATTAAATTATTATGTGTCAATATACTCCTCATAATCTACAATATCAGCATCTACAGAGCGCCACATTTCTCTCACATCATTTTCCCCTTTTTCCCCCGGATCTGTTCCAGTCATCTGGATTTCATGGTTGATTTCAATAACAACCATTCGGCAGAGCACTGAATTTGGATATGTGTATGATGTTGTGCCTACACTATTGCCAAGACTAAAATTTTGCCACAGACTGTCTCTTTCTTTTGGTCTAACATGAAACAGACACTTGTTGCAGGGTTCTCGAGACTCAGTGAATGTGTAGGGGCAGCGTTAAATATTGTTTGTATCCCATTAATATCTTCAGTGGCTATTTTTGGTTGAAAAAAGTTTGATATACAGGAATTTACCCTTCTTTAAAACGAAATTCATTAAACATAATGTTTTATGAACGTTTGTTTGGTCCAACAAAAAATACTTATTCTGAAAATGTCATTATTCACTAAAATGAGATTTGACCTGTACTTGTGGATAAAACAAAGAAACCAGTAAGTGTTGGTTTCCCTCCATCAAATATTTACTTGGTGTTACCTCTAAATCAGTCCCTATGAGGCTTGTGATAAAGTGCACAAGTATAAAATGCCAGGCTTAATGAGATGTGTTATTTTTCTCTTTTGCCATATGACGTTTGACATCGACCACCTCATCATACTTTATATTCTATTTAAGTATAATGACATTTGACACTAAAAAGCCCACTTTATTTAGTACAAACTATCTTTAATTTTGCCTCCTTCTGACCTGGGAAAATTGTATTTAATTAGTGTAAAACTAGCTGGAAGGCCTTTTGAAATGATCAGTTTGGCCAAGACATATTATTTAGAGTAGCATGTTGTAAATGAATCCTATTCATAAGATTTCTTGGTTAACATTCTAAGCTGGATTTTCTTAAAATGATTTTTGACAGTCTGAACAGAAGAATGGACAGTAGACTTGCATCAAAAACCTTCAAGGAACAGAACGAAACTTGACTATTTCATCTAGGCCAAAACTCAAAATCAAGGAAGTTCCAGGAAAACATCTACAGTGGGTACCGAAAGTATTCAGACCCCCTTCAATTTTTCACTCTTTGTTATATTGCAGCCATTTGCTAAAATCATTTAAATTAATTTTTCCCCCATTAATGTACACACAGCACCCCATATTGACAGACAAAAAAAAGAATTTTTGAAATTGAAAAACTGAAATATCACAAATACAATATAGCAAAGAGTGAAAAATTGAAGGGGGTCTGAATACTTTCCGTACCCACTGTATATCTGTTTTATTGACTGCTCTAAAACCTTTGACAGCGTGGATCATAACAAACTATGGTATATTCTTAAAGAAATGGAGAAACCAGTTCATCTCATCTACCTCAAAAGGAAAGTACACGTAGAACGATAAGCAGCTTTTAGAAATGAAAATAGAACAACAAACTGGTTCAAGATAGGAAAAGGAAGGATGTATACTGTCACCCAGCTTATTTAATCTATATGCTGAGTATATCATGCAAAATGCTGGCCAAGAGGACTCAAATTGCCAGAGGAAATCTCAGCATTCTTAGGTATGTGGATGACACCACTCTAATGGCTGAAAGTGTGGAGGATTCGAAAAGACTTTTCACGAAAGTAAAAGAAAAATGTGCAAACATCAAGAAAACAAAGGTTATGTCAACCAGCATTGTCAATGTTATGCTAACAGATGAAGAGGAAGTAGAAGCAGTAGCAGATTTTGTTTTCCATGACTCCAAGATTTCTGTAGATGAGGATTGCAGCCATGAAATTACATGATAATTAGTTCTACAAAGGACAGCTATGCCAAATTTAGACAAGATACCAAAGAACAGAGGCATCACATTGTCAACAAAACTAGTGATGATGTATGGCTGTGAGAACTGGATGACTGCTAAAGCTGAACACAAAAGAATCAACACTTTTGAAATCTGATACTGGAGAAGACTGCTGAGAGGTCCTTGGATAGCAAGAAAATCCAGCAAATCAATACTTAATAAAATACTACCAGACTACTCATTGGAATTCTTGATTAGATAGATAGATAGATAGATAGATAGATAGATAGATAGATAGATAGATAGATAGATAGATAGATAGATAGATAGATAGATACTTTATTAATCCCAAGGGGAAATTCACATAATCCAGCAGCAGTATACTGATACAAAGAAACAATATTAAATTAAATAGTAATAAAAATGAAAAAAATTTAAAAAAAATTATTGTTAGCATTTACTCCCCCGGGTGGAATTGAACAGTCGCATAGTGTGGGGGGAGGAACGATCTCCTCAGTCTGTCAGTGGAGCAGGACAGTGACAAAAGTCTGTCACTGAAGCTACTCCTCTGCCTGGAGATGACACTGTTCAGTGGATGCAGTGGATTATTCATGATTGACAGGAGTTTGCTTAGTATCAAGGAAAAGCTGAAATACTTTGGCAACATAATGAGAGGACATAATTCCTTGGAGAAGAATCTCATGTTGGGAAGAACTGAAGGCAAATGGAGAAGAGGATGAAAGAGAATAAGATGGATAAATGGCATTACTTAGATATGCATATGATCTTGAAGGAACTGAGAGAAAGATAGAAAGATGTGACGTCACAAAAAGCTGAGTTTGAACAATGTGGTTAAAAAGACACACTTGAGCTTGTCCATTGACAAAATGTTTAATGAGAAGTTCATCTTTAACTTTCATACTCTTCCATCTATTTTCCTTACCCAGCCAGGGTTGAGTGGTTTCAAGATCTTTCTTTAATGAAAACATTCATCCTTTAACAAACTTGTTTCCAAGTGACACTATAGCAGGCTATTACAGCATCACACAATCTTAAAAATACTTTAACACCACTTCAAGGTTCATTACTGGGAGGTGTGGTTTTTTGTAGAGCCATTGCTTGACAAAGCACCATTCATTTCATTCTGGGAAGACTTCTTTGCATATGATGTTGGTTATTTCTGCTTTGGAAAACTTAATATATAGAAAAAAAAATCTTTAATGTATAGTAGGCTACCATGCAGGACACAAACAGATTAAGAAAATCTAGACTTAGCCTTTGTGATTGTATGCAGCGAGAGTCCTTTTGAAAAAGTCCTTTGGTATTTCACAAATTTGTTGACATCTATTCATGGTTATTTACTGTACGGAGACGGTTGTGGATCTTAATAAATAATGGTTCTTTCTGCAGCATTCATGTGGATGAATCTTTTGGGAACCAAAAATGGTTCACCCTATGGCACTGCTCTGAAGAACCTCTCTGGCACTTTTACAGAGTGCATGTAAAACAATCATAGGGCACACTCATCCCCAAAGACGCTTAGCTATTTTTGAGCCAACAATTAATCTAATGTGCACATCTTTATAATGTGGGAAGAAAACTAGAGATTTACAGTACCATGATAAAAATATATAAAGATACATCATACAGTAAATAAGATTAAAGTGAACATATCTTATTTGAGAGCGGTGACATGTAAAAAAAATATGTGAGCTGAATTAGTGAATCAGATAATTGAGTTTTAAGGGTATATAAGGCCATGCATGACCTAGCCTACTAACAATGGGCTGAAAGTATTGACCAACCCCAGACAGAATACCAGACCATTGTTGGGCAGCCACCTTACCAACACTTACTCATACCAGGTCAATCAAATTTGGAATGAAAAGCAGAGCTCCTGGGAAAACAAAAACACACACAAACATGGGAGATGAATTTTGTTTTGCTTTACTCCATTCAATATAGAATAGAATCAATTTGATCATGATAATTATTATTCTCATATGCCTTAGCAAATCATATCATTGAATCTATAGATAGGAAATGAAAAATGGGAAACACTTATAAGGAATGTCAGTGTGTGCTGATTGCATTGTATTATATAAAAGAGATGTGCACCCATTGTGAAAATGATGAATTTCAAGAAAATAATCTCATTAGAACTCTGCCTTTACTGTTTTCACACAAAGCCTTCAAAATCAACAGGGGGTAGCCAGCAGTCTAAGGACAGGCGACAGTAAAAGTAATCCAGATGTGATCTGAAGCCCTAAAAGAAGGGAAGTCAGTGGCTCAGGACTGATTCACTATGGCATGTTTACAAGTCCGTTTGATACGGCTTGGCAGTCAATCTGGACCAATATGCATATCTGCCCATCATGAAGCTCAAGCAGCAATTATAGCAAACAGCATGACGCCCTCCTAACTATCAGAACCAATCAGTGTCTAGCGTCTGCATCAAATTTGAATGTCTGTAGCCCGAGGTCCCCCAGTATCTGCTCTGTCTGCTGTAAGGTGCAAGTTGTGTAACCCTATGCTTAAAAAGCAATGGAAGTGTAAGCCTTCATGAATGAAATTTCAAAAGGAAGCAGTTATTTAGTAATTTGTGTGCGGATTATATTACACTTAACTTTTAAAAGGACATTGTGTGGTATTTTGTGGTTATTTCCATATTTGGATATGTAATGTTTGTGTTTTTGTGTGTGTGTATATATATATATATATATATATATATATATATATATATATATATATATATATATACTAATAAAAGACAAGGCCCTCACTGACTGACTCACTGACTCATCACTAATTCTCCAAGTTCCCGTGTGGGTAGAAGGCTGAAATTTGGCAGGCTCATTCCTTACAGCTTCCTTACAAAAGTTGGGCAGGTTTCATTTCGAAATTCTAAGCGTAATGGTCATAACTGGAAGCTATTTTTCTCCATATAATGTAATGGAGTTGAGCAGGATGGCCGTGGGGGGTGGAGTTTCGTGTGACATCATCACACCTCCTACGTAAGTATGTAGGGAACAAGGAAGACCTCCAAACAGCGCTGAACAAAAAACGCCATTTCACATTTGAGAATGCAGAAAAAGATTATGAAGCAAGTGATGCATACAAGCGTATTCATAAATACAAGCATATTCATAAGTACAGCTACTGCGGAAACAAAGCACGGCGTGAACCGTAAGTTTATATCAAATTAAGTTCATAGACAGGCTGCCGCTGGCTTTTGCAATTTAGTGCCTGCCCATATAAGGCCATCCGTCAGCGGCAATCCAATAGAAACACTGCCGCTAAATATTCACGGGTGAAGGACTGTGCTTATGCAGAGGAAGATGAGATGGTCAGGGTGGTGTTTGGCACAAACTCATTGAAACTGTGAGAGAAAGTTTTCGAAGGCAGCAAAAAAATATGAAGCGTCTGATACATACAAGCATATTCATAAATGCAGCTACTGTGGAAACAAAGCACATGGTACAAAAAGTCAATGTCCCGCTAAAGGAAGTGTTAAAAAAAAACCTGTGCATGCAGTGTGTCACGTCTCAGATAAAGAGGAAGACGAGCTGTTTATTGATGCAGTAAGAAACAAATCGAATGAATGAAACCTGTTATCTTTACAACGATTGACAAACACGGAATGTAACTTGAAAACAACACATCCTACAAATACGAACCTGATTGAAAGAAATAATGATAATCAAATCCTTGATGACAGCAACACTCAATAACACTCACAAAACAATTACTGTATATTGACACTCATGTTACGTCATTTTTAAAATGTTCCCTTTTCTTTTTCATAACTTCTTTAACACACTACTTCTCCGCTGCGAATCGCGGGTATATATATATATATGTATATATATACCCCGATCTACATACAGTCAAATAGATAAGCCACATGCCATGGCGCAATGGTAGAGCCTTCGCCTCTAGCGCCGACGACCGAGGTTTGATTCCTGAGAGGGGGTGCACTGAATATGTACGCGCGCATTTTTATTCATTTTACCTTTGCATCCGCTTGGTTTGAGACGTATGAAAAAATATGCGGTTAACGCAGAAAGACAGATCGCCAATTGAAGCTTTATGAATAATGGATATTTTATTCGCCATCAATGATTGTTTTGGTAAAGCCATACTCAGTGTATTCATTAGATGAACGGTAAAAAAGTAAGAGCGAGGGGAGGGTGACTTATTGAGGCACGCAGGCAAAACCACAATAGCACGCGGGCTCGATGTAATGTAGTGCGCGTCAGCTCGTCAACTTGCGCGATTACATTCGAAAAAATATATCTTTTCAAGCTCTATTTAGTCCATATGTGTCAAACTCAAAGCCCACGGGCCACATCCGGCCCGGTGTGTAATTATATCCGGTCCGAGAGATAATTTTATATACTGTATTATTGTTATTAATGGCCTGGGGATATGAAGTGCTGGTAACACAATAAACTACAGATCCCATAATGCAGCGCTTCAGCTGCCTTGCCGAACACTTACCACGTTAATCAAGTCTAGCTTATGATGCTGCAAGTTATTGCGAAGTTCGCCCACACGATGCCGAAGAGAAAAGTTGATTCTGAAAATAGAGCCTTTAAAAACCGATGGGAGGCTGAGTATATGTTTACTGACATTGCCGGTAAACCCGTGTGTCTCATTTGTGGAGCTAATGTGGCTGTAATTACAGAATTTAATCTAAGACGGCACTATGAGACAAAACATCAGGATAACCTGAAAGACCTGAATGCAACGCACAACATACAGAAAGCAGAAGAGTTAAAGAAGAATCTGACACTTCAGCAGACGTTTTTAAGTGATTTCAAGTGAAGCTGCTTTTATGGGAGACACAAATGCACCAGTGCAACTTGCCCTACTTTCCCTGTTGCCAAATAATGTTGAACCAAGTCGGCACAATGGTGTTCCCAAATACGCACTTTGCTGATAAACTGAGCGCACTGCACACTGAGTTCGCACGGCGCTTTGGTGACTTTGAAGAACAAAAAAAGAATTTTGAGTTGTTTCGCAACCCATTTGCCGTTGATGTGGAAACTGCACCTGTGCAGATTCAAATGGAGGTGATTGAGCTGCAAATGGCACACTGAAGGCAAAGTACGATACTGCATGGCCCGCACAGTTTATTCAATCCATTCCCGCAGAAATGCTCCAGCTCCGTCTACATGCGGCTTGAACCTTGTGCATGTTTGGTACCACATATCTGTGTGAGAAGCTCTTCTCAGTGACGAAGACTAACAAAACAGCACACAGGAGTCGCCTCACTGATGAGCACCTGCAATCCATCCTGAGAATCTCCACAACACAGAACCTCACACCAAACATAAACGAACTTGTTGCCAAAAAAAGATGCCAGGCGTCCAGCTCTGATAAAATGACATAAGAGCAAAGACAACTGAATGATTTGATTTGTTATTGCTGAAAAGAACAAATTTTATTTATATTTCCAGGTTTTGTTATGCAGCATGTTCATATCTGAATTTGTATAATTTTGACAGGATATATTTTTATGGAGAGCAAAATCTTTTGGGATATTTAAAATCTAAGTTTATTTTTTATATAAAATTACATAAGAGTAAAGAAATTTGAATGTTTGTTCTTTTAACATTTACTTTATTTCTAACTTGTATAATTTAGACAGGATATATTTTTATGGAGAGCAAAATATTATAAGTTATTTAAGGTTTGAGTTGATTTATTCCGGAATAATATTCCTGTCTGTTTTTATTCATATTTATGTTCAAAAAAGTTACGTTTTAAAAGTTTTAAAGTTTTAAGAAAGTTTAGTTTTAGTGTGTTCAATAAATGTTTATCCTGTTTGGCCCGCGACCTAAAGTGTGTTTTGGATTTTGGACCCCTGTGCAATTGAGTTTGACACCCCTGATTTAGTCAACACAAATATCTTTGGTTGGAATGTAAGGCGAATTTACTCTTTACATTTGTATGGTGAAAAAAAATTTACATTTAACTTCCATTCCTACCAAAGATAATTCTGTTGACTAAATAAAAATTCCTTCTATTTAAAATTTAAATTGAACTTGAACAGATACGATAGCTCATAATATCCATGCAGACTTGTATGTAAGAGCGGGAGTCATACGTTTTAACAAACAGTGTATTGCACTGATACGAAATAGCCTGCCCATTTAATTATTTAGGAATGGATAAATAAATTAAGATTTTATACAAATAATGTTTTTCATTTTTCTTCCTTGATGGATTATGCCACCCCCAGCAACAGTTCCTCACACCCCAAAGAGTGTATGTATGTGTATATATATATATACGTATATGTGTGTGTGTATATGTATATATGTAGATATGTATGTATATGTATATATATGTTTATATATGTGTGTATGTATATATATATATATATGTGTGTGTGTATATATATGTGTGTATATGTATATATGTATGGATATGTATATATATATGTTTATATGTGTGTGTGTGTATATATATATATATATATATATATATATATATATATGACAGCAACACTCATCACTCACAACAGTGACAAAACAATTACATTGACAATCATGTTACGTTATTTTCAAAATGTTTCCTTTTCTTTTCATTACTTCTTTAACACACTACTTCTCCTCTGCGAAGCCTGCTGGTATTTTGCTAGTATATATATATATATATATATATATATATATCCATATATATATATATAGTGAATGCCAAATGGTTTAGATGAGCATCCCGTCTACAGAAGGTGATGGTTCCTTACCTGGAATGGAGGTTCTGAACAGGTAAATGGGCATCCTGAACAAGAAAAAAAAAGGAGCCAGACCCGGAAGTGAGAGAATATTGTAGAGTGAGTGAGAGAAACCTGTGCTTTTTGTTAATTTAGTTAATAAACCATCCTTTATTTGAACCCAGGACTCTTTGTGTGTTCGTGTTTGGGTTTGGGACAGGCTGACACTCTAGTTTCCATCACAATTGGCATAGTCGGCAGGATTTCTAGCCGTCTGATTGGCAGAAACCTGTTTAATATAAATTGTATTGTGAGTGGACACTCCAACACGATTTTTGCAAGTTTTTTCCTTTATTTTTCTTCTTTCCTTTTTTTGGCAAAGAGGACAGGGTGGCGCTATGACCTCTGGATCCCTGGTCATACCAGAGATGGGATTGGCGGTGGTCAAGAAACACAATGGATAACCTCTGCAGTGTTTACAGCTGAATCTCAGGTATGGAGGTATATGCTGATAGTGTGCTAAGGTCAAAGAATTAATAATTATTTTAATTATTTTTCTGATTCCTGTCTATGCAGCACAGAAGACATGGCTGCAGCCTCAAGTTATACCCCACCTAGTCAAGATGGTGCTGACGAGCAGTCCAGCCAATCTAGCTTTACAAATCTGGGAACCGTATTTGTTAAGGATAGTCACGTGGATCAAACTGGGGGAGGGTGGAAAAATCAACATGATACCTGGAATGACGAGCCAACAGATCCACTGGAGCAGGTAACAAATTTATATTGCCAAGACGGATCAGTTTTGTCTGCGATCGTCCGGAGCCATACTTTTCACCTGTAGCACTGGCGGAGCCTCTGCTGGAAGTTGTCATTATGTCTGACTCGATGGTCGGTGACGGGAATGCACAAGATCCTCACCGACAACCCACGGAAAAACCTAAAGAACCAATCGAATGGGAACAGCTTGCAACCCTACTGGAGCCAATGAAATCGCTTATTTATGCCTTAGAAACATAGAGACTGCTGTTAAAAAGGCAGAAAAGCAGACCAGACTCCAGTTTGAAGCGCTTAGCCATTTCCTTAGGCAGCAGGGTATTAATACCATGACTAAAGAGGATTCGGCAATGCAGGTGAATGAAACCTGTATAGTACATAATAAAGGGGTGCAGTGTAAAATAATCCCTAATCTATATGAGGGAAATTGGGTAATACTCATTCCAACAGCTACGTCAGTGCTTGCTGGAAAATTTACCCTACCGGAAATGTGAATCTCAGAGGATGTTACTGAAAATGCTAAGGTCAGGAGGAGAAAAGAAAAAGGGACGGCACCCGAAGGGACCATGGATCACATGATAGGGTGTCGAGTAGGGCAGATTCCCACAAAACATAAAGATAAATCTACTGTACTTTTAAGGCCACACAGATAGTGATGGGTCCCTCTTTAATCAATAGAGGATCCAGGACTGTCAGAAGGCCATATAAAAAAAATGGGTGTTCGGGCAATGGGGAATGACGAGCTCGATAAACTAGAGACAGCCAATTCATGGAAACCATTCCCCTCTAGAATAGAACAAGCAGCGATCAATCCTAAGGAATAAGGCATAATCCCAAATAATATTGGATAAACAGGAATGTTAATCAAAAATATACAAGCAAACTGCATAAAAAAATATGTCAAAACAACGAGAGAACAATTAAAGGTGAAGAAATCATGAAACAATGTCAAAATTTACTAACAACAATATACTACTACATAAGAAGTATATACAGTAAGTGTAGTGTATACCAAAAAAGTAGTCAAGAAAATAAAAAATCAGAAACAGAGAAAAAACAGGCAAATGTAATGCAATGATTGTACAGTATATTGTATTGAATCATAAAAGAATATAACAAAAATATACTAGAGAAATAACAAATTTGTTTAGAGATGGAGAATTCTTTACTAATTTGTTTAGCTCTGTTTTTTTCAGAAAGCTATGCTACCTCAATACATGTTGGCGAATTTACAAAGTGTGCTGTTCTTGTCAGAAAATATCAACTGAACATTTTTTTTGCTTTTTACAACTTTCTGCTGGGCGTCTGATTATAAACTTTAACTGTCCTGCTGATGCAGTATTGCTTTGAGTAAACTATACATCCTAATACAGCAAAACAGTGAAAATTATACAGTAATTAATAAAAAGGGTTATTGATAGCATAGAGTTGACGTTTTACTGAATATGATACTATACTGATTCCTTAAAATTATTATGAAGTAAATATCACACATATATTTTTTACTGGTTTTTATTTTTTTACTAGCAGATTACCTAATGGCTTCGCTCACTGAGTGGAAGGGAAAAATTTGTGGCTCTCGTGAGGCATTAATGCCATCTGAACAAAACATCCCACGTGATTCAAATTTAACCCTCTGTGCTTGGCAGTACTCACACATGTTGTCCATTTCTCCTATTGTAACTTTTGGATGTAGGCAATAATCTTTTTCAGTGTTATAATTGAATCCCTCCATATACAGACCCTGACACTTGTGTGACATGGTAGCCTGTGAATACTGCATCCGTCGAATTTGGTTCTATTCAGCACGTTGTTCGGGTGTTTGTGTGGCCCTCAATTGTGATTGTCGTATACGTTGATCAGCGAGCCTGCAAGCCTTCTCTCTCAATCTGCTTCTGTCTCACTTTCTCTGTGTAACCTGACTGTTGTGGTCATAAGTAATTTCTGTTTCAAACGTGAGTGCGCGAGTGCATTATATGTTCTGTGGTCATACACAATTTCTGTTTCAAACACAAAAATAATTTTATATATATGGATTTATTCGTATTATTGGAGACTGTGAGTTCTAAAGTTATAGTATCTGTCAACCACTGTCTGGTAAAGTGTGGCTGTGTACACATCTGATTCCTGTCGCTATATAAGGTTATATAAGAGACTATTCAGTTCATCAAGCTCAACTGTTTAGCTAATAGCTAAGATCTCATTCAGATACTTCTTGACCATTGTAGAGGTTTCTGTTTCACTCCATTGCTCGGTGGTTTGTTCCAGATTCCCACCAATCTTTGTGTAAAGAAGTGCTTCCTGGGTCCAGATTTAAATACACGTCCCCTTAATTTCTTCTGATGTCCTCGAGTATGTGATTCACACTTATGCTGAAAGAATGTTGCTGCATTTCCTTTATCAATGCCTTCTGAGGATTTTAAATACTTGGATTAGGTCCCCATTCTGTCTTCTCCACTCGACACTAAACAGGTTTAACAATCTGAGTCAGTCAGAGTAGGACATGTCCTTAAGTCCTGGGATGCACTTGGTTGCTCTCCTCTGCGCAGCTTCAAGTGCTGCTATGTCTTTCTTATACCGGGGTGACCAGAACTATACACCAGATGTGGCCTTACGAATGCATTATATCGTTCAAGCATAACATCCCTTGACTTCAATTCAACAGTTTTTATGATATAACCTAATATTTCATTCGCCTTTTGAATTGTCTGTGCATTGCTTAGTCGATGAAAATATTGTGTTAACATATACCCTTAAATTCTTTTCAGAGGTTGCTTCCTGTATGACAGTGTCTCCCATCTTGTATTCATAATTGATGTTCCTTTTGCCCACTTGTAGCACTTGGCACTTTTCTACGTTAAACTGCATTTTCCAGGTGTTTGCCCACTTCTGAACATTGTCCAGGTCTTTTTGAATTCTTTTTGCTGCCTCCATGATATCTGCCATCCCTCCAATTTTAGTGCCATCTGTGAATTTGACTAATTATATGAGAATCAATGTCATTACTATAAATCAGAAAAAGTAATAGTCCAAGGACAGACCCTAAGGGTCTCCACTGATGACCTTGCTCCATGTGGACATTTTCCTCTTATCTGTAATGTTTGTTACACATCAGGTCTTCTTTACTGAGTAATGCTGTGTAATTTGTTGAGAACAAAATGATGTAACAACAGTCAATGTAAACCAAAGTCATCAATCCATTGAGGGCTAAATTGAACACCACACGTACAATCAAAGTCAAAAACTGAGATTAGAGGCTGACCCAGCTTTCATGAAATTCATCACAGCAGCTCATAATGTGCCTCAGTAGTCTGTATGGCCACCACCTGTCTGTAGAGATAGTGGATTATGTTCTGGGGGAATTTCATCTCAGACCTGGGCATCAGTGACTTCCTGAACAGTCTGTGGCACTACTTGGTGGTGTTCTTGGTCTGGGGAATGTGTGGGCCAGTCAGTGGCATCAATTCCTTTGTCATCCAGGAACTGCCTACACACTCTGGCCGCATGAGGCCAGGTCTTGTCCTGCACCAGAAGGAACCCATGACCCACTGCACCAGTATAAGGTCTGACAATAGCCCTGAGGATTTCATCCTGGTACTTAACAGCAGTCAGGGTACTTTTGCCTAGCACGTGGAGGTCTGTGCGACCCTCCAAGGATATGCCTCCCCAGACTTTTACTGACTCACCGCCAAACCAAACATGCTGGATGATGTTGTAGACTGCATAACGTTCAACATGGCACCTCCAGACTCTTTTACGTCTGTGACATGTGATTAGTGTGAACTTGTTCTCATCTGTGTAGAGAATGGGATGGCAATAGTGGAGCTGCCAATTGTGGTATTCTCAGTTAAGCTGCACAGTGACGGGTTGCAAGCATAGCTCCCACTAGAGGACATTGGACCCTCATGGAGTTTGTTTCTACCAGTTTAGTCAGAGACATGTACACCAGTAACCAACTAGAGGTCACTTTGTAGGGTTCTGGTAGAGGTGTTTTGGTTTTCTGAGTATAAGCAGACACCAGTTCTGCAGCTGGGCTGATGCCCTTCTATAACCCTGTCCAGCTTTCCTTTTGTAACATCCCATCTCCTGGTATCTCCTCCATTCTCTTGAAACTGTGCTAGGAGATGCAGCAAACCTTCTTGCGACCACATGTATGGAAGTGCCGTCCTGGAGGAGGTGGAGCAACTGTACAACCTGAATCAGCTGTAGGTACCATCTAATGCTACCAGGAGTGACAAGGACACTAGCAAAATGCAAAACTAGCGAAGAATCAGTCAGGAAGGATAAGTAGAGAGCAATTGTCTGTGGCCACCACCTACAAAACCAATCCCTTTATGGCGATTGTCTTGCTGTTGCCTCTCTAGTGCACCAGTTGTCACTTTTATTTGCACCAAAGCAGGTGATGTCAATTCACAATCACTTATACTTCCTGACTGGACAGATTGATATCCCTAAACCTTAATTGACTTGGTATTATACTGTGATGATTGAATGTTCCCTTAATTTTTTGAGCAATATATATATATATTTATATATATTGTGTAATGCAAGGCCAGGATGGATGATATGCCCTTACCTGGTCAGAAGGCAAATAGTAACTAACAGGCAGTGGAAAAACACCTCTTATGGCCATGATTTTCTCTGGCATGCTGGGTGACAGCATCCTTCAAGTGTGGCTCCCATTTGAGACACCTGCAGGGCTACAATAGAGTTGTAGTTACAACAGGCTCCCCTGTCATGTGGAGGTTCTGCCTGAGCCTTAAGTGCTTCTAACATAGTAACTTTCTCAAGTTAAAAAAAGAGAAAACTGAAATCTTAGTGATTGGCAATAATAGATACAATGAGGCTATTAGGAATAAACTGGATACATTAGGATTAAAAGTCAAGATAGAGGTAAAAAGCTTAGGGGTAATTGTTGACTGCAATCTGAATTTTAAATTGCATATTCATTGGATCACTAGAACAGCATTTTTTCACTTAAGAAACATAGCAAAAGTTAGACCTCTTATATCACTGAAAGATGCTGAGAAATTAGTTCACGTGTTTGTTTTCAGTCGACTAGATTACTGTAACGCACTCCTCTCTGGACAACCCAAAAAAGACATAAATCGTTTGCAACTAGTGCAGAATGCAGCTGCTAGAATCTTAACTAGGAAAAGAAAATCCGAACACATTTCTCCAGTTTTAATGTCACTACACTGGTTACCTGTGTCTTTCAGGATTGACTTTAAAATTCTGCTTATGGTTTATAAAGCCTTAAATAATCTCGCCTCATCTTATATTTCGGAATGCCTGACACGTTATATTCCAAATCGTAACCTTAGATCTTCAAATGAGTATCTCCTTAGAATTCCAAGAACAAAACTTAAAAGAAGTGGTGAGGTGGCCTTCTGCTGCTATGCACCTAAAATCTGGAATAGCCTGCCAATAGGAATTCGCCAGGCAAATACAGTAGAGCACTTTAAAACACTGCTGAAAACACATTACTTTAACACGGCCTTCTCATAACTTCACTTTAACTTAATCCTGATACTCTGTATGTTCAATTCATCATAACTATTCATGGTGGCTCTACAATCAGTACTGACTCCTACTCTGTTTCTTTTTCCGGTTTCTCTGTGGTGGCGGCCTGCGCCACCTCCACCTACTCAAAGCATCATGATGCTCCAACAATTATGGACGGATCAAAAGCCAGAAGTATACGTGACCATCATCATCAAGTTCTTCAGTGAGAATCCTAAATCCAAAGAGGACTGTTTCATTTATGATAGGTAGAATGCCCAGAGGGGACTGGGCAGTCTAATGGTCTGGAATCCCTACAGATTTTATTTTTTTTCTCCAGCTGTCTGGAGTTTTTTTTGTTTTTTCTGTCCACCCTGGCCATTGGACCTTACTCTTATTCTATGTTAATTAATGTTGACTCATTTTATTTTTTTACTGTGTCTTTTATTTTTCTATTCTTCATTATGTAAAGCACTTTGAGCTACTGCTTGTATGAACATGTGCTATATAAATAAATGTTGTTGTTGTTCTAGCATATACTACTATTGTACCAGAAGTGCACATGGGTCCAGTTTGAAAAAAAGACCTTTCCGCCTCAGCCAGGTAAGTCAGAAGTACAGGACAAGCAAACTTCACCTGGAGAGAAGTGGAGGAAATAAAGGAAGAATAAATTTGCAAAGCTTTGCAAGACATTGTATTGTGAAGAACAACAAGCATGTTTGAAGGAAACTGGACAGACTTTTATGTTTAATACAATAAAGATGTATTTGTAAGTTACTTAAACCACCTTGCAAAGATTTGTTTTTACTTTGACATTAAATGTTTTTTCCTATCGATCAGCATCAAAAAAGCCACATTAAACCCAAGTTGTATGCAAATAAAATGTGAAAACTTCTAAAGGGGTGAATAATTTTTAGAGGTATTGCAGACAGGGTGTAGGCTCCTCTAGGGGAGTCTCTTATGTGTTACTGACTTTCATGGAGAGGTGCAGCTTTGTACTTGAGGACCGAATCACTGCTGTTTACAACCAGGTGGAGCAAAGCTGTGATCACAACACCTCCATCTCTACAGTTACGCTCATCTCTCAGAATAAAAGATGGCTTTCACCCTGTGGGTTGGGGGGAGCATCTGCTCCAGCTAGGGTATTTTTTTTATCTGGTGGTCTTCCTCATATGCTTGTGTATAGGCGTTTATGTAATTGATCTATTATCTATTATTAGCAGACTGGGAACAAAATATACTGAGGGAGCTTTACAGTTATAATTCAAAGTACAACCTCATCCTCACCCTCATCTGGAAATACACCAAAATTGTTTGATGGCCTGTACTCTCCACATTAGGCATGTTACTATTAGCCCACACCAGGAAAACTGGATGGTGAGTGAAGTGAGGGATACGGATGTGAGCTTTATCCAATGGGTACAAAAATATACACACAGTAGCCACTTCATCTAATTTAGTATCATGGGGGCCAAAACGTTTCTCATTAGCACTAGGCAGGAACTGACCCTTTATGAATTGACAGTCATTTGCAACGCTGACTCCTGAAGATGATTATAAATAATAATGATGGTAATCCAAGAATTTTATTCTTAATTATTGATCGCCTTCTAAACTCAGCACATTCAACGGAATGCCTTCTAAAAACTACTACTGAAACCTGTGAGGCTTCTGCTATATTTTGATAAAACATAAAATGAACGATATTAGAAATAACATAGTACATCTGCCCAAAAGTTAATCCCGTTGAACCCAAGCATGACCTTTTAAACAAATTTTTTAACTGTGCCAAGAAAACATCCTCCACACCATTACACCACCACCACCAGCCTGCACAGTGGTAACAAGGCATGATGGATCCATGTTCTCATTCTGTTTACGCCAAATTCTGACTCTACCATTTGAATGTCTCAACAGAAATCGAGACTCGTCAGACCAGGCAGCATTTTTCCAGTCTTTAACTGTCCAATTTTGGTGAGCTCATGCAAATTGTAGCCTCTTTTTCCTATTTGTAGTGGAGATGAGTGGTACCCGGTGGGGTCTTCTGCTGTTGTAGCCCATCCGCCTCAAGGTTGTGCGTGTTGTGGCTTCACAAATGCTTTGCTGCATGCCTCGGTTGTAACAAGTGGTTATTTCAGTCAAAGTTGCTCTTGTATCAGCTTGAATCAGTCGGCCCATTCTCCTCTGACCTCTAGCATCAACAAGGCATTTTCACCCACAGGACTGCCGCATACTAACCCCTAGAAATGGTTGTGCGTGAAAATCCCAGTAACTGAGCAGATTGTGAAATACTCAGACCGGCCCGTCTGGCACCAACAACCATGCCACGCTCAAAATTGCTTAAATCACCCTTCTTTCCCATTCTGACATTCAGTTTGGAGTTCAGGAGATTGTCTTGACCAGGACCACACCCCTAAATGCATTGAAGCAACTGCCGTGTGATTGGTTGATTAGATAATTGTATTAATGAGAAATTGAACAGGTGTTCCTAATAATCCTTTAGGTGAGTGTATTTTGGAATGACTCCCTACACTCAAGTCATAACCTTACATCTTCAAATGGAGGTTTGCTTATAATACCAAGAGCCAAGCGTAAAAGAAATGGTGAGGTGGCCTTTTGCTGTCATGCATTTAAAATCTGGAATACTTTACCTAAATAAATTCTCCGGGCAAATACTATGCAACATTTTTAAAAACTGCTAAAAACCCATTATTTTAAATTTATCTAATTATGCAGGTCCAAATCGTCTGGATGACTTTGATTTATGCGGAGACAATTCCAGTTTGGCACAAAGACGATTCTTCTTGTAGTCCGTTCGCTCACTTCTCGATGGTCCAGGATTTTTCAGGTGATTTTCTATGTAATAAACTTAATACGTTATAGCGTAATGAAAATTGCATAATTAGATCTGGACCACCCTATAGCTAGATTTTATTTGTATTCCTAATAGACTAGATATGCACATAATTACATTCTTCAGGGCTCTGCAATATTTAACAATTGTTACTGTTCTCTGCAATCTTTTCCGGTTCTTCTGTGGCAGCAATCTGCACCACCACCATTTGATCAAGGCACCATGTGGTCACCTGTGAGGATGGAATGAAAGCGGGCGCCCCAGCTGGCCACTAGGCAAACTTCAGCAAATCCTAGCATGTGAAGCATGAAAGCAAAGAGGAATGAATTAAGAACATTTATGTCAAGTAGAATGTCCAATGGGCACTGGATGGTCTTTCGGTCATGGTAATCCTTCATGTTTCCTTCAGCCTAACTAAACTATTTTTCCTTTTGCTCTTCTCCCAGCCATCTGACTTACCTTTTGTTTTTTGTTACTTATTCTTTAATTTACTTAATTTAATTTCATGTCTTGTGAAGCACTTTGAGCTTCATTGTTTGTATGAAATCGTGTAATACAAAAGTTTTTGAACATATCCAAACGACGCTCATAAAGCACTAAATTTAGAGTCCTGAATTAAATGAATATGCGTTCTGTATCTGTGAATTTAGAAAAACTGGTGTATACATTTTACACTTTATAAATCACAAACATATTGTAAATGTACCTTAACTCCACCCTGTTGCCCCCCTTAACCATATATGGTCTATGAAAATCAACCTTGTACACTACACACACACAGTCACAAGGCTGCAGGCCTTTGTTCACTTTTACAGTAGCCTCCCTCCTGATGGATCCTGGCACCGCCACCTACATTTCAGGAATCCTGTGGTGCGCCCCACAAACGAGTGCGCAAGTGCATACACGACCTTGTAACACTTCTCATCTGTACTCTGAGGATCGGGGATACAACAGGTACCCGCTACCACCTGACACATGTAACGACAGGATTGCGATTACACTGAATAGTATAGGCCATATGAAACAGAGTTCAGCCAGTTACCTTACCAACAAGCCAGCTATCACCAAGTTAAAGGTCATGGGTTGACCCAGGCCACGACACATCAGTCTCATCTTGGCATCACAGATGACTCGTATGTTAATGGAATGTCGCGGTTTATGAAGAACATTATCACTTGATGCCCCCGTTTACAATAGGACTATATGCGATTACATTGCTTACTTTAGGGAAACTGGCCACTGCTGCATATTGCTTTCTTATCTTGGCTTATAAACATATACCATAAGGCAACAGAATGTAGCTCCTTATCAGTTTATGGCTTCCAGAACAGCTAACATGATAGAACTAAAGCTTGGATTAAATATTCTGGACCTGTTAGCCAGTTTCCTCTGATAAGGTGCCTGTTGACAGAAGGCCAGCTACTGTTAAATCCTGGATATGAACAATTACAGCCGGATTTTGGGCAGTCTGTGTTTGTAATGCTGATCCCATCTCGGCACATATTTAGAAGAGAATGGCTCGTGGGATCCGAATTTACCTCAGGATTAGAAACAAATGTGATTATAAAAAAAAAAGTGGTAATGCATAATCGTTTTCCATTAAAAATTAAATTTACACATGCAGTTATTGAAAAGGCTTTTAATTTTTGCAGACTTTGCAGCTCTACCTTTATTAGAAATGCTCTCTTCTCCTCAAGAACAAATGTCACAGAAGACAGTTAACAGTGCAATACATTAAAATACAAGTTTTACAAAATGCATTAGAAGGTCACAAGCAGTTTCATTCCAAATTACCATTTCATTTTTATAATATAACCTAATATGTACAATACAAATGTCAACTAAATTGTAAATTGAATGCATGTGTGATTAAAAAAAAAACCAATCACATTGATGCAGTATTTAAACTCTAAAAAGGGAAAAGCATAAATGTGCTTAAAAATATTATTACAAACACTAGAATGAGTTACTTGGATAAATGTCACAGTGATGACATGGTAACATGACTCTTCCAGTAGGTTAAATAATAAATATACCAGCAATGAAAGTCATAATTTAAAATTGTTAGAATTTATAAAAATGATAAACACAAGAGACACACAGATTTACAATAAACTCTATATGTGATCATGTTCATTTTTTTAAATTTTATCTTGCTTAAAATGGTTTATAGTTTTCTAAAAATAAAGTGTAGAAAAACTATATTTATGGTATCACGCTGTATACTTTATATTTTCAGTGAAGATAGGTAACCATATTCTTTAAATAACATTTAAAGGCAAAAATTACAATTAATTAATTAATAAAACAATGCATTCTACAAGACATGAACATAAATCTTCATGTGACAACTAACTTCAACAGGATACAAAGACAGACAACAGAATTGCATAATTATTCTATATGAGGCGTGCTAAATAAAGCAGACTTTTGGCAAAAAGACCAATCTTGGATCTATATATACATCCAGCATACTGGGCACCTACACGAATGGAAAGGTTAACAGAAAGCACTTCAAAACATTTGTCACAGGATTGGCGAACAAATTGTCATTTAAAATATGAGGATACAGAAGATCAGATTAAAAAAAAACAAAAAAAAAAAAACAAAAGAAAATTATGTTGTAATTGGGTGCAGTGTGCTAAATCAACAAGTATAAAATAAATTAACAGCAAGAACAAGAGTTAAAACTGAACACTGAGTTATGAATTATACAAGAACTGTACACAATAACACAATATTAGTTCACATCACAAAATAAATAAATAAATAAATAATAAAAACACACCACACATTACATTAATGCGTGAATGTTTTGTTATGGGCAGCTTTTAATTTGCCTATTGATGAGATCCTTCTTGAAAATAGCTAGCAAAGCTTAGGAAAAATATAGATCAAAAGAAACAAGATGTTCAAGCTTTAATTAGATACATTCCTTTCAAACATCAAATATATATAAAAAGTATTCTTTGTGCCCCACCTCCCCCTTGGGAAATTCAGAAAAATTACAGCTTAGTGAGGCTTCCAAATTATGAAGATGCATTTAAACCGCATGTAAAGTGCAAAGAAAAAAAAAACTAATTCTAAATCTGTCTGATTGCCTGGCAGATTAATTAGAAAAGTCATGGAAAAAAAGTAATATGCAATTACTTTAAACCTGTCAAAAAACAAAAAAAGACCAACATGATTTAATAGAAGTACTTGCATTGTCCACGTTTTCTAAATCTGAAACCCAAAGATGTTTTTCTGATATCTACTGCAAAGAATTTTTTCCCCCCATAACCCAATTACAAAACAGTATTAAATCAATCATGCAAAGGCATATTTTCATTACCTAAATGGTTAAAGAAGTACCTTCATGATGAGGCATCTACTTCTACGGACAAATACTTCAGAGCTTCATGGATGGAACTGTTATGACCTCATAACCAAGACTTCTAACTAAAGGAAGTGGTTAAAAAACTATGGCATTTCATATACAAAGTTCAACATTCAAGACTGCAAAGGTACAATTTAGAAACTGTAAAGAAGCATGTAACTAGAATTGCTCTATATTACACATTTTCAAAAAATACTTGACCAAGCTAAATCTTATTCCTATTTACACTTATCTGTATGGTTCACTTTAAACATTGTAGTTGCAAACTAAATTTTCCCTTTCAATTCTAGTCAGAGTCTGTACAAGGGAAACTAAAAATCTATATTTCACATTTAACTCCTTATACGTATAGGAGTGCTTTCTCATATCCACACACAAAAAGAAAAAAGGCACTTTGTTCAAAATTAGCAACTATATAAAAAAAAGTGCAAACAAGAAACATCAGTAAACCAACAGCAAAACATTTTCAGAATGCCACAGAATATAAACTGTTATGCATTAAAAATTAACAAATGTAGTATATATATATATATATTACATAATTCTTTAGCATTTTGAACAATATATACAATAAGAAAAGAACTCCGTGTAATGCAGTCCATTACATTTCTTTGTAGTGCTTACTTTGATGCACCTCCCTTATTATTATGTAAAGATTCCACAAAAGCAATTGCACTTTGCATAGATGTAAGGCAATAACCTTCTTCTCCAATTAGATACCTGTTAATAAAAAGTGAGATATTGATCACAATTTAATAATACAAATATTTACTCATGAAAAGCAGATGCATTACTCTTAACTTTTAAGGAGAATGCAGGAAATTCAAATAAAAACATATGGCATACTAAAACATAAAAAAAAAGTTACTTGTTTTAAACAAAAACACAACAGATCACAATAGATTTTTAACAAATTTCATACTAAATACATATCAATTTTAAACCATAAAGTAAAAATAACAAAATATTTTCATCCATCTATTTATTGAAACTGCTTAAGCTATGCTTAGGAGAGGGATTATTTTATTTAATGTCAATAGGCTGAGCTGGACCACATTAGGTGGCATTTGCAAAGTATACTCGGGATTAAAATGACTGCAATAGTAGTAGGACTGTTACATGTACAGAGTACAATGAAATACCCAGTATAAAAAAAAGAAAACCTTGAAAAGTCTTCAGCATGAAACAATATACAATTTGGAAAATGCAACGCAATTCAAGTTTATATTATTTCCTTAAAAGCACTTGAAATGCCCTTTCTTAATGCATACCTCTTGTTCTACATGTACCATCCTACCAAATTTCAGCTTTTTAACTGAATAGGAAATAGTGTTTTGGTGATGAGTGAGTGAATGAACAAGTCAGTCAACTTTGCAATAGATTTTATACAGTATATATATTTAATGTAAAAGTACTTGAAATCCCTTTTTCAATAAATAGCCGACTGTGAGGTTTATGCATAAACTGCTTATTATACATTTAAAATATAAAGTGGGTGCTTTTGTTTTTTCAAAATAAATAAATAAATAAATAAATAAATAAATAAAATTAAATATATACCACCATCCAAAAATAATTTGGATTGCAGGTCCAGAGGCTACTAGGTTTCTGAGCAAAAAGTATCACAGTCGTGCACCCCATCTAACAACAAGGAAATGGTATTGTAGCAGTTATGATGGAACTGGAAAATGGTTAGTGCATTTCTCTTTCAAACAAGAAATGTGCGTTGGATTCCCAACACCTACACTAAACTTTTTTCTTTAATCTACCATCTCATTCACTGTTTTTGTCATGTCCCCCTTGTGGTCCCTGATGCTACCATATTCTCTGTGGACTTATTTATTGAATTTAGTGTTATATGTATCATCCACACACCACTTTCACAGCAGGCCTAGTACAGTTTACCTGTCATATTTGAAGATGCACTCTAGGAATATATAGTCATAATTCCACAACTTAAACCTCATAACAAATTGGGATTTATTCTTCTGACAATTACTTTAAACTTACAGTGGACTTTCTAAATAACAGCCATGGCAAAACAAGGAAATGTGGCTATTTCTATATAAATAAAAGAAAACTTGTCATCTGTTTGTATGTTTTTTTCCAGTAGTACTCAAAAATAGCTGCCAACATCTACAAGAGACTTCTAGGTATCTATAATCTACATGGTGTCACTATACAGTGAAAACAAGGGCTCAGTTAATCTGGTATATCTGTGTTTCTATTGTTGACCATTCAGTGCTTCCTTTAAGATGTCGGAGGCTACATTTTAAAGTTGCCATATCCCTGTTGGTTTGCGTTTTGCAGTCAGACATTTTGGGTCAAACTGCTTCTCCACAAGCAACCATATATTGCTTTCTCAAATGACTGTAAATTCTAATTTACTGAGATGTTCTGAAATTAAACTTTTTTTTTAATAAATGGTAACTGTTACCTGTAGGTGCTGAAGTTTAATATATCCACATTATAAATGCAATGAAACTGGTTTAGTTACAGTATTCCTTTTATCAAATCTCTTCCCCTAAAAAGTGTCTTGATTTGGCCATTTTGGAAAATCTTATAAGCATTACTATTCATACAAAAAACATGGCTATATAAGTGTGCCATATTTAGTGATTTTCTAGATCATGGTGCAATTACCTTTTGCAGTTTTTTGTTGCATTTTAGCAACAAATGCACTAAATGCTACATAAGTCTTAAAGGCAGAACACTCAATTTCAACCTAAACTTCAAATTAATGTGCATGTTGAATAAACAGCATAGACAGCTGCATGCTGACCTGCAAGTTGCCTCTGAAGTTTTGTATTAAGATGCCCCGTTTCACTTATTGGTGCCGATTACTTCAGACAGTCTTGCTATACATCCCTTTTGTTTTCCTGTTATTTTGATGAGCATTAAAGCAAAAATAAATAAATACTGAATGCTAATATTATAAAAAGATATGAATAACATTACTGTCCAGAAAAGTAAACAAAAACAGAAAAGTTAATTGAAATGAATCACACACAGCTATTGCTGTATGTGTTTGAGGCTTTATGAGTAAAATACCAAAATTTGTATTAGAACTTTGGGATAATATTCTGCAAAAAACATTTACATTTCTTTTTTCAGGAGGAGTTGATGATCTTGCCCATTCTTTCTCCATTGCTTAAAATCTCAAATTTAACAAGTATAATAAAATTTGGTAATATATCATTTTTAATTCGTCTTTATTTTTCCACCATTACACTTTCAAATCTAAGCTAGTTATTACATAAAGTTGGGAAACAAAGGGTGCTCAAATTGATGATTCCCGAGCATCTTATTGTCTCCAGTACTTGGAACTACTTCTACCAAGATCTGACAGACTAATTTGGCTAAGTACGGTGTCCATTGACTCAAGTAAAAATCCACACACATTCAAAATACAGTAAGGATCACTGACTCAAAGTGCATGTAGTCTGATGCCTTGGAATGTAAATCTGAAATGTAGCTTTAAAAAAAATAGAAATAAAAAAAATAATGGAGGAGGACAACTTGAATTTCTACCAATAAGTAAATGAGACTACTACTGCTACCTTCATATGAACCATCTGTTCCACGCTCCTTCAATTATATAGCAAATGAAGAGTATTGGAGCTCAACCCTTTGCTTTTTTGGTGCTGCTGCGAAAAACATTCTTTAATACTGTAGCATTAAGAATGTCACAAAACCACCAGGTCCAAAGGAGCAGGAAAAACAAAAAGAGAAAGAAAAACTACTGGGGCCAGGAAAAAAAACAAAAAAAAAAAAACAAAAAACAAACAAAAAAAAAACCAAAACAAAAAAAACAAACCCTTGCATACTGCAAAACGATACAAGTTTAATTCTGGAATTCAGATTGTTCAAGATGAATCTTGGATGCACAACTCATTAAGACCTCTTAAGGAAGCTAATTCACACAAGTAATAACACAACCTAAAGTATCTTAAGCACAATCTCTGCAACTAATCCACTTCAATTACAAAGACTACAAGAAGAGAGAGAAGTACCCCATCTGGAAAAAGAATGTCAGAGTTTGTATGACTTCTCCCTTTCATCCTATAAATGCATTGCATGTTCGGCTACTAGCCAACAATACTCTATGATACTATTCTACAATAAACAGAAATTTGGGGAAAAAAAACAAAAACAAAAAAAGTGCAGTTTATCAAATTCTTTAAAAATAAAAAAACAACAATTTGTTAACACTCAATTAAGATCAATTTATTTTTTTTAAATTACACATGAAAAACTATTTGTAACAACAAGCCAAGCTATGTTACCAGTATAAATGCCTTTATTTTACTACAAATGTAGTAGTTAAACATAAGTATACAGACGATGCCTGATGGACTATTAAATAGTTATTTTGTTCATGCCATACATACAGGCAAAAAAAAAAAAAAACTGGTCTTAAACTCACACCAGAAACGCCTCCAATATTCACGGTACTTTAAATCTAATATACTGCATGTTCTAGCACACCTGCACATGGGTTCACCTTAGCCAAGTATGCCTGAACATTCCATTGTACTCATTGTTGAAAAAAATATACCTGTCTATGTTTAGACTGGAAAAGAGATAGAAAGTGAAGTCTGTAAAACAGTGTATGCTTGTGTGCCCTGCACTGATGTAGATTTTGTTTTACTTGCCTCTTAAAAGAAAGGTCAGCATTTGTAACTAGAAGCACTTAAAAATTTCATTAGTGTTTATGCATGCAAGTTTGTAAAAAATTGCAGCACAATTATGCGAGGCTTATTTTAATTATTTTGCATTGCAAATATATTTGTTAATGGTGATTAGAGACCAAAGCTTGTTTACTGGGAATGGTACATACCAGCATCACAAACATTTTTTTCAGGAAGAAAGTGTTTTAAATCATAAGAATCATCTCCCCTCACCCAAGTCAATTAAAATAACCAAAAACATCCACCTTTCCTCAGACCTGCTATTCCACGCCATAGCATGAAACCTAAACTAGAAACACTGGGTGCTGCTTAAAGGCCAAACCATGATGTGGTGCCAAATACACACACACAATGTAGAATTGCCAACAAGCCTATCATGCATGTCTTTGGGATGTAAAAAGAAAAACAGGGTACCTGAAGGATAAACTCACTGTCTCTCACTCACACACACACACACACACACTTACTTGGAGTGGGATTTAAACTGATAAAATGCACTGCACATATGCTAGAAAGGAAAAATAACTGATAAGACAATTAACGTTTTACAGTATTTAATTCATTAACAAGATCTGACCCTTAGTTCCACTGTGACATCTAGTTGTGCTTCATTAAAAGGAAAATTACAAAATATTGATGTTATAAATACTTAGCATTTATATGCAGACTTTAAGATCAAGTGGATGTACCTTTTACTAATTTTATTTACTTTCTCTCTCATGCAAGAAATAAGAAAATTAAGGCAAGATTTTTTTCAGACATAAGTACCAAAACATAATAAAATAAAACTTTGCATTAAAGTTCGCAATTGGGAATAGTATGATTCCCATATCCAATATTATGTAATATGATATAACTAAACTTTTTATAATTTGGAATAGTTCCCACAGTATAATCTGATTTTAATCCTGGATTAATAACATACTAAAAAAGCAAAACTTTCATTCAAAAGAAAGCAACTGTGAACTACAGTCCATACAAAATGGTGATTTTGGACCATCAGTAAATTAACTCTCCAAGAACTAAGGCTATCGTGACAGCCTGCAAATCAACGAATTAAAAACTGCTGTTAACTTTGGGTGACCTCTTGTTAATTACTTCAAGACATGAACCAAAACAAAAAAAATCATCTCCCATCTGCCAAAGTTATTGAAAGGGGATTTAGGCTCATAAACAGTATTTATGTTTTTATAATGTAAGCTATTTTAACTTTGTGCCTATTTTTTAAGGAAACATGGAAAAGTATATTTTTAATGTAACATTAAAAAATAAAAGCATGATACACACAGAGAGAGAGAGAATGAATATGTACACACACACACACATATACTGTACATATATACACACACACACACACACACACACACACACACACATACATTATACACATACATACATAGGGTATAGAAAAGAATCACCCCCTTCGAAATATTCCCAGCTTTACTTACTCAATGCAACCTATAACACCCAAGTGAAAGATATAACTACAGATCGGAAAAGTTATAATAAAAAAAACAAAAACAAAAAAAAAACAAAACGAAAACAAGACATACGGAGATTAATAAAGGATCACCCCCAATGTCAATATTTTGTTGAACCACCTTGTGCTTTAATGACCGCCTTGAATGTGTTGGGATACTTCTCTATCAGCTTTGCACATCTAGATTGAGCAATATTTGCCCACTCTGCTTTACAGAACTGTTCCAAGTTCGGTCAAATGGGATGGTGAGCATTGGTGGACTGCTATCTTGAAATCTTTCTACAGATTTTCAAAGGGATTTACGTCTGGGCTCCGATTGGGCAACACGAGAACATTCACTTTTTTCTCCTTCAGCCACTGTGTGGTCAATTTTGTTGTGTGCTTCAGGTCATTGTGTTGAAAAATGAACATTCTGCCCATCTTCAACTTTCTGGCAGAGGGTAGCAGGTTTTCCTCAAGAACTTGACAGTATTTTTTCCTTCTAATCTAACAAGAGCCCCAGGCCCTGCGGCAGAGAAACAACCCCAGAACAGGATGCTGCCACCTCCATGCTTTACTGTAGGTATGGTGTGTTTGGGATGGTGTGCTGCATTCGATTTTGGTCTCATCTGACCAGAACACCTTTTTCCACTTGCCATCAGAATCTTCAAGGTGCATTCTGGCAATGCTCAAAAAAGCCTTAATGTGGCCTTTCTTGAGAAGTGGCTTTTTCCTTGTGACTCTCCTGAATAAGCCACAATTGTGGAGCACTTGTGAAATTGTTGTCACATGCACACAATGACCACTCTTTGCCATAAAACCCTGTAACTCCTTCAAAGTGGCCATTGGCCTCTTGGTAGACTCTCTAACCAGTTTTCTCTTTGCTCTAGTCATAGTAGTACCAAACACTTCCCACTTCTTTATTATGGACTTTACTGTACTCCTTGAGATTGAAAAATCCTTCGAGTTGTTATTTGTATCCATCTCATGCCGTATGTCTGTCCACAACTCTATCCCTGAGATCTTTTGAAAGTGGCTTGCCACCGATAGTCAGTTGTTTGCTGTCAGTTGCACTACCAAGCAATGGAATGATCCAGGAACAGCTGTTTTTATGCTTCACTAATCACACTGATTACAACTGATCAAAGGTGGAAGCCATTAACCATGGTCTGAGATATATATATATATATATATATATATATATAGAGATATATATATATATATATATATATATATATATATATATATATATATATATATATATATATATATATATATATATATATATATATATATATATATATATATATATATATATATATATATATATATATATATATATATATATATATATATATATATATATATATATATATATATATATATATATATATATATATATATATAGATATATATATATATATAGATATATATATATATATAGATATATATATATATATATATATATAGATATATATATAGATATAGATATAGACATTTTAGAGACCCGCGAGGCAAAAAAGAATGGCCACGGAGTGTCTCACAGGGACCATAAACATGAGACTTGGTGCAAAGAGATTGTCCCAGGGCAGTCTCACGGGGACGTGTAACATAAGATTCTTGCAAGACACACCCTTCTTATCAAATAGGAGCAAGGACAGCCAGCAAAACATTCAGTCATGTAAAGTCACGTGGCACACACAGATCCTGTGCTCTCAGCAAAGAAGAGCGAGCAGTGCGGAGAAAAGAGACCCAAGGCGCGATACATATACAGAGAAAGGTACTGAATATGAAAGCAGTAACAGTCGAAAGTATTTTAGCGTCCCAGCCAAGCTGAAGCCTTTTTCGTTTTAAGGGACAGTTCGGTCGAATCGAGGGAGGGCAGAGTGTAGCATGGAAGACTGATAGCTGGGTGCCGATTGATGCGGTAAGGGAGAGGTGATACTCGTGTGAGGAGGGGTTGGAGAGGGTGCTAGAAAGTTGTGTTTGGGGTTACGCAGTCGACGATTGTTAAAGTAGAACTTGTGACACTTTATTACATCAGTCGCTACAGTATCAAAAAAAAAAAAAGATAGCACAGATTGCATTACTGCAAAACAAACAGAAATTAGTTTAAGTCGGAGAATTTCAAAAACGGGGTTTAACTCACATGCATTTATTGGTTACTTTGCAAAACAAATTATTAACTGCTGACGATGTGGATCGTTTTGTCTTTGCTGAAATTCCAAACAGAGAAATCTATCCTAAATTAAGGTACAAAGTCATTAAACACAAGTCTCACAGACCTCATTTAAAAGATTCAGCATATTGGGACACGAACAATTCCAAATATTGTTTTTACAGAAGTTCTGAAATAAAAGTGAAACTAATGAAATAGCATCAATTCAAAGAAAACAACGCTGTACAGCAAAAAAAAAAAAAAGGAATATTTCGAAGGGGGCGATTCTTTTCTATACCCAATGTGTGTATATTATTATATTATAGTATATTACACACACACACACACACACACACAATATATATTATCTTATATATTATATATTTTATATAATATATATTTCCATATGTATCTCAAACATATACATTATATAGAATATGATTGATATATGTATATTATACAGTATATACAGTATGCAATACATACATTTACACATCTATAGATATACCCATGAACATATTATACTATACATGTATAGTGTTGTGTCTATATACAAGTTTAGTAAACAAGCAAATATTACATACTCTTAAATATCAAAGATGCTCAAAAAAATTAACACTGTGTCCAATAATCCCTGAATTTAAGTCACAATTTGTAGTACAATCTAAATTGTGCTTATGCAGTCTAAAATTCCTTCTTATGCTTGACTCAAACAAAAAAAAGCAAAACTTATTAAAACATATTTGTTAGTATAATACTAAATTTTGCTATCCTTGATTGTGTAAATGATCAGTAGGCTATTTCAATCTAATCCACAAAAGAGGACACTGGTAAAAGGAGTCTGAATTGTAGAATTATCAAATAGAACTAAAATGCAAGCTGTGTGCATCCATAGTTCGTTCCTTCAAAAAAAAAAAAAAGAATTCCAATAAATACCACGTTTCCTGGAGCTTTTTCTCAATTTGTGTGTATTCTAAAAAGGGGGATGCCAAATGCTGAAATAGTGTTACTACAGTTAAAATATTAAGGGACCACACAGTAAATACACAATCAGGACTGTTTACAGCAAGGTGATGGGAATATTTTCCTGCTTCAATCCTGCATATCACTGAAATGAGGCACACTTGCCTTGAGCAAACCAATACTGCCATACTGCTGGAATATATTCCAGTCCCTTATATGAGAATGTCATGTTAGGTTACATACTTGTTTTATTGCAATGGCTGAAAATTAATCAAGGTCCCAGTCAAAGTGAACTAAAAAGTCTTCATGATTGTCAGCTTTCCTGTAGGGGTTTAACATTGGCAGTACATCTATGCATGAATATATTGTATGTAAAGTAAATATATTAATATAGATGCGTGTCCAAGAGAAATTAAATTAAAATACACTTACACACTATTTGTTATAAATGCTCTCCATTAAGTAGTGAGATCATTTAGTTTTTGTGGACTAGTGATACGAACGCTCCAGAAACAAGGCTACATAATGAGGCAATATGAACAAATTTGAATTACTCAAAATAACCCTACCCTTCATGGATGAACTCCTCCAGTGCTGCACATTCCGACACCAGTTGTGGAAAGTTACTCTTCAAGGCAACATATGACAAAATTGGAAGCAGGTCATCTGCACCACTGCAAAGAGACAAAAATTACTTTATGTGAAAACAACATGCACTAAAGCGGTACTTTGCTGTATTTTGCCAATTTAGAAAGGATATAGTGATACTGATTGCAACAAACTTGTACATCGATTTGTTTGAATGCTGGTTTATCCAAAGCACAGTTTATTCATTACTCTTATTAAAACCGAGCTTAAAGGCATATTCATCCATCGTTTTCCATTTTAAATGTGGTGTCTTGCTTAATTTCCCACCTAAATCCTTCATGAAAGTTGCAACCAAAAGTGAACACTTAGTGCACATCATGTCTCTTTTTATCCATAAACAAATATATGGCATTCAGATTTAGGGTAGCATTAAGTAGATAAATAAGGTGTTTTGTATTTCATCAAACACATGTAAGCTGTGAACAAGAGTAAAAAAATAAAAAATGCTCCAAAGGAAAAATTATTAACAATTACTTGGAATATAATCTAATTTTAAGGTTCTGGAATAAGTAAAATTGCTTGCAGCACTCAGCTGTTGCAAGACCAAACAATATTGTGTCTGATATATTTAGAATTTTTTTAGTTATTTGTATATAGCAGTTGTAGATCTTCAAAAATCCAAATTTTTATCAATATTATAGTTTATTTCAAAATGCCCTTGAAACGAGACATCTGAATGAAACTTGGTAATCATAAACCAATAATCCGGTTACTAAGCTTGGAAAGCCATTTTTTTTTAACTAAGGCAACACTAATCTAGAGATGGAGCACTGGTTTAATCCTTGCTAGTTGTGTGATGTTTTCTGACAAACCAGCCCAATGTTTCAGAGTGGTTTTTTTTTTATTATTTATCAGCAGTGTAAAACTTGACTTCATAACTTACAGTGATGTGGTACTAATGGCTGTGTATTTCTATAACTACTTGTGTATCAGATGTTTTGTGTGTTGTTTTAATGCTTAACTTTCAGTTAAACATATTACTTACATATCTATAACACTCATACCAATGTCCAAGTGATATTTTTGGGAACTCAAGGATGAACATATAATGTTGGCAATGTGATAAACAGCAATTTTCTATTAACTTGTGTATTTAACTGAATTCAATAAATACTAATTGCTTGTGAATTACCCTCCTTAAACAATAATGAAATCTTATAGTTCATGTAGAGGATACAGTGGCTGCAGGTCTTAAAGTTTTTGCATTAACCAATTTCTTAATTGGAACGATTCCATTTTCTGCTAAAGCAACATGTTTTTTGGAACTATTTTTAGTTAACTTACTTGTTATGATTCAGAACTGTTAACTGTTTATTTTAAACAGCCGCATTTATGTTTTGATTCCCATTATTTTTAACCATCACCAGTGAAAGAGACACAAATGACAAAGGAACCAACAGCTCTCCAGCTAACTTCATTACATTTAAACCTCTGTATATGCATCATGAAGCATCCACATTAATAGAGGTTTACAAATAAGAGACAAGGGAAGGATCAAGAAGTACAAATCTGTTTTGGTCCACAAAACATTCAGATAATGTTCTCAAAAAGGAAACTCTACAGCTTCTGGAATTCTCTTGGGAGAATCAAAGCACTAACAAGCCATAAAATGAAATAAGTTTCATTACCAGCAAGAATTGGCTTCAAATTAGGAAACTGATTGGGGAAAAAAGCCTGCAGCTACCACGGCCCTCCAGGAACATAAATGAGAATCCTTTGTCTAAAACAAATCAGTTTATCAGGTCTATCACGACTGTTGTTGGCCAGGGATCAAAATTTTGATAAAGCATATATTAAAACTTTTAAATAAATTCTATTGAAGTAATTTAAGTAAAAAAAAACAAAAAAAGTTGTACATTGTTGTCTTGTATTTAAATCAACAGTAAAATGAACAGCATAAGGATTGGTCCATAACTCTGAACTGAACAGTATGGTTAAAATATACTGTAGATGAATTTAGATGTTAATATAAAGCCAGGACAGCATTTAGACATTGGTGAAAACCACAGAATGTGCAATGTAAGAACAAACATTGGCTGGCAAACTACTGTGAAAAGATACTTGTGCTCAGATCCTGCACACATCAAAATGCCCTTGAAATGAGACAAATACTGTACATAAATATGATAAATGGCATATGCTGATGACCGTACACATGCACAACCACAGGAATAAAGAAAGAACTGAGAGACAACAGCAGTTGTCCTGCTACTGCACTGCCACTGTATGCACCAAAAATAAGCATTAAAAGTATCACCCTAAAATATGAACAGTATACACTCACCTAAAGGATTAGGAACACCTGTTCATTTTCTCATTAATGCAATTATCCAATCAACCAATCACATGGCAGTTGCTTCAATGCATTTAGGGGTGTGGTCCTGGTCAAGACAATCTCCTGAACTCCAAACTGAATGTCAGAATGGGAAAGAAAGGTGATTTAAGCAATTTTGAGCGTGGCATGGTTGTTGGTGCCAGACGGGCCGGTCTGAGTATTTCACAATCTGCTCAGTTACTGGGATTTTCACGCACAACCATTTCTAGGGTTTACAAAGAATGGTGTGAAAAAGGAAAAACATCCAGTATGTGGCAGTCCTGTGGGTGAAAATGCCTTGTTGATGCTAGAGGTCAGAGGAGAATGGGCCGACTGATTCAAGCTAATAGAAGAGCAACTTTGACTGAAATAACCACTCGTTACAACCGAGGTATGCAGCAAAGCATTTGTGAAGCCACAACACGCACAACCTTGAGGCGGATGGGCTACAACAGCAGAAGACCCCACCGGGTACCACTCATCTCCACTACAAATAGGAAAAAGAGGCTACAATTTGCATGAGCTCACCAAAATTGGACAGTTGAAGACTGGATGTGCATCCCACAAATCTCCATCAACTGCAAGATGCTATCCTATCAATATGGGCCAACATTTCTAAAGAATGCTTTCAGCACCTTGTTGAATCAATGCCACGTAGAATTAAGGCAGTTCTGAAGGCGAAAGGGGGTCAAACACCGTATTAGTATGGTGTTCCTAATAATCCTTTAGGCGAGTGTATAAATGTAACAGCAGAAAATTAGTACTGTTGTATTATTTTTATTATTTGATAAAATCTGCATATGACTAGAATGGTTTTCATTTTGAAACAGGTGCTCTATATTGCCACTCATTCAGAATATTAAAAAAACGGAGATCAAAAGATAGAACAAATGCCACTGTTTTTCGTTTTAAAAGTGGTGTCATGGTTAATTTCCCACCTAAATCCTTCCTGAGTGTTTTATCCAAGCAGCAGATGTTAAAAGCATTACTCAGCCTCTGTATCTGCAAAACTATTCTAGAAATCAGTGTTTTAAAGTTACTGTCAAACATCATTTACTGATGCATGATTTATTGTATCATATAAAATAAGCCACACAACAAAAAGGCACTAATAAAATCTAAATGAATGACACCCTGTTAATGCTGTGGCGATCTCAACATCTTTGCAAAGGGACAAAAGGCCCAAGTCTTTAGAGTCCTGGTGCTTCCTGTTTTGCTATACGGTTGCAAGACATGGATGCTATTCACTGACCGGAGACGAAGACTGAATGCCTTCAGTACTGGGTCTCTTTGGAGGATCCTTAGGTACCGGTGGTTTGACTTTGTGATGTACAAGTACTTGCTCACAGAATTCCAAAAGAAGCACATTACCAGCATTGTAAGGAAGAGTCAGTTATAGCACTATGGCCATGTGGCACAATTCCATTACAGAGGACCTGAGCAGCTGGGCCATACCATGGGGACACCCATATAACACCTGGCTGCGGCAGATAGATGGTAATTTCCAGAGTGGGTGTGGCAATACTCCTTGACACAGACATTACATACAAGTTAGATTCATTGACTTTACCTTATAATTGATTTGTAAACTATGAAGTTGTAGATTAAGTGTAGGACATTTTCATGCTTTCCATCATCAATCTCTGCATTCATGAAATACTCTTCAAAAAAATATATAAGCAACAGACGTGATCACTGGTAAACTCAAAGTACTGGCACATATACAACTTTTACACTGCAATTGAAGGTACCACTACATCACAAAATGTATTATTTCATAGCTCTGTTCTGTTAACTATTGACCATCAGTTTAACTTTTTATGTGCTATTTGGTAATGGAAAATATATAGATTTTAATAAAAGGCTCAGGTTTGACTATTAAGACTTGCTACATGTTAGATATGTAACTAAAAATCATTAAGTATTGCCTCTACCAGGAATAATGCCAAGAAGGTCCTTTGCTTCCCAATGTTTTTAGAAAAGGAGGTGTTACAGATATTAGTTAGCCACAGATTATTTTATCATCACACAATTTTACAGTTTGTTGTGACTATTGTATACTGCATGAGTAAAGTAACTTTCATGGCCTGCATGTGCTTCCTTTTTATTTTAATTTTATGAAAGGTGAAAAACTGGAGAAAATTAATAAAAAGCCAAACAAATATGAGAACCTACAAAATTCTCAAATGTTTTTAAAATGAAGTGCAATACTGTTCTATTGTTACGTATATTAAACAAAACAAAAAAAAAATACAATGAAAACATGTGGAAAAAATGTTAAATATTAACAAATCAAAAAAAAAAAAAAAAAAAAAAAGTTTTTACTAATACTCTATAAAACACGGACATTCAGCATTTAAACTGCGGCAAGTACCACAAAAAAAATTAAATTAATATAATCCAACTTAACATACAATTACGTAAAAAGGTTGGGTTTTGTAAACTTATTTACTTGCTTCCCCAGCTTATCTTCACACTTGACTTCATTTGTTTGAAAAATGCTGTGGTGTGCGTGAGTCAAGTTGTTTATATTAGACATGAAATGCAACACCGCCGCTCTGTCACGCACTCTTGTAAACACTCATTTTAACTTGGAGTTTACTTTCTAGCTTTGATTGTTTTCTTGGGTGTGGGGAGGGGAAACATCTAATTATATCACTCCAGCATCATTTACATTTAACAAGTGAGCTAGGATATCATGTGCTGAAAAGAAAATGAGGTGCCATTTATAAGCCACTGTGTTAATTCTGTCAAGTTTTATTTTATTGTTGTATTTTCTCATGAATATTAGGAGTTGACACAGAAGCTCTGAATATAAAAATGTATAATTTATATCACATGGGGATTTTTTTTTTTACACTTTTTTTATATTGTTCATGATTTCCTTTAATACAGATACTTTTTGGAATGATGTCAGCAACTATGAACTCCCTTGAAACTATTGTATTTAAAAGCTAAATAAATAAAAGCATGGTGTGGGTAAGGAAACAAAGCTTAAAGTAAAGTTTTTTTTTTATTAATAATATTATTGTTATTTATTATTATTATTAATTATATAGCACATTCCCAACCACAAAGCGCTTATGCTTTATGGTCATCTGTCAAACATCATCTCTGGGAACAATGATTATTCTTCTTGTGTTACATTTTGTAAATTGTCTGCATTGCAAACACAAAACTGCTTTTTAATTGAATGTTCAGAAGCCTAAAGAGAGCACTTGCAGCACCACTATCACACCAAGGAATAGTGATGAAGACAGACTATGATCTAATTGTTTAATAATTGTGGTGGCTATTGGTTGCTGGACCAAAAAGGGTCATGTTCTACAATTTACAGTTTCAGTGAGCCAACTTCCAATTTATGATTGGAATTGCATTAAACAGAAAGCCAAACAAATCAAAATTCAACACCAACAATTCAATTTCAAGTATTGGTTTGATATGCTCCATACCACTTTACATTCCCTTTAAGCTGCATAATTGCTCTTCACAAAGCATAATATTGATTGCACTTTGTTTTTCAAAAATCATGTCCTAGACATTAGCCACTTTGAAATACACCAGCCTCTTAATGGCAGATAAGACATGGTCTACTAAGTTTTTGATTAAAAAAAAAAACACAAAAAAAAAACTGCTTGATAGTCTACCCCATTATTTCTTCCATTTCTGGCTTGCTACATATTATCTGCCTAGGCTTTACAAGTTGAGGATTGCATTTCAACTGTGCAATTCCAATTTGCTACTTATTTCTTTTAAATTTGGCATAAAAAAAAAAAATCAGGAGGTTCATGCATAGATGTACAACTGCTTTCAATGTATCTCACAGATAGAAATATTAAACTGAAATGATCAACTTTAAAACAATAGAAAAAAGTGTATATATATATCTATATATCTATATCTATATCTATATCTCCACTAGCAGGGATTTATTTAGACATAGTGATTCAGAGTATTAAGCAGGTGCAGCATTGAAGGTTCTTAGAAAGGAGGGATTTATTAGCAACCCATATAATGATTATTTGAGGCAAATGAGGCTAAATATTTAGGGTGTTGTTGTTTAAGGGACAGAATATTTTACCAATCTGCAAATCTTTGAACAGACAGTTTAGTCTACAAAACATTTCAAATAACTGCCTGATGATTGCTGCAAATCAGCAACGTGGAACTTAACATCACTGTTAGAAACAACTTGGGGCAAAGGACAAAAACATTCCTTTAACAAATTTACTCCTTAAAACACCAGAATGGAAGCAAAACATGATTTTAAGACAAGTCTGAAGCATCAGTTTAGGATCAAAACAAAACAGGCTTTACCTTGCCTTTCTACTGGTAAATTTGAATTTAAATCCATCATCATTGTATCTCTGTTTTAATTCTCTCTTAATGTTTGTTTTTAATATTTTGCTTTTAGTCCTGCTTGTTGTAACTGTACAGCGCTTCGGTCAGTTGTAATGCTGCGTTTTTAAGCGCTCAACAAATAAATATGGTATGGTATCATATAAAGCAGTCATTTGAATAGCTAGAATTTTAACTTTAATGCCTGCAATGTTTCTCTTATTGTTATAATTGAAAGTATTTTTCTGAGGGAAAAAAACCTGAACAAAAATTGCAACAGCTTTAAACTTTAAGTCTTTTTTGTTACATTTTTAGGTGCTCAAAGGAAAGGTATCTCCCCTCACTTCAAAATTCTTTACCAAATACAGGCAAATACACATCATACAGTAAACCAAAAAAAGAGAAAACCTTCAGTATTTGGAAATTGTTCCCAAGGATGAAGCAGACTTGTGGAGGACCACAATTTTTTTTTTACGTGGTCCAGTCCCGGAAATGACCCTCTATCTGCTGCAGCCAGGTGTTACGTGGGCTTCCTTTTGGCCTGATCCAGCCACTTAGGTCCTCAGCAATGAGGATCCTGCTAGCTGCATCGCCTTCAAGGAATCGTGCCAAATGGCCGCAGTGCCGTAACTGACGTTCCCTTACAATGCTGTTAATGTGCCTCATTTGGGACTCCGTGAGAAACCGCTCATTCAACACAAAGATGAACCAGCCACACCCCCATTCTAGTGACCACATGACACCCCATGCTTTCCCAATCTGTCTACTGACTTCATAGGAAGAGTCACCAGAGACATGAATGTCACTGCCGAGGTAAGTAAACCTCTTAACAAGGTCAACACTCTCTCCGCAAACAGACACACTGCTGATGGCTTTGCCCAAGAGGTCACTAAAGACCTGGATCTTGCTTTTCATCCAGGACATTCGCAAGCTCAGACACTCAGATTCCTCTCTCCGTCTCTCAAGAGCCCCAATCACAGCCTCCATGAACACCACAGTATTGTCAGCAAAGTCAACATCAGTAAATCTTTTTTCACCAACAGATGACCCACATCTGCTGGACCCCACGACTGTGCCCAACACCCAGTCCATGCGAGCAATGAACAGAGAAGGAGCAAGAACACACTCCTGACAAACTCCAGAATCAACTAGGGAAAAAAGCAGATATTCTGCCTCAACTCTGCACAGCACTCACAGTACCAGTGTATAGGCTGGCCATGATATCGAGCAACTTTGGGGATCCCGCAAAGTCTCAGGATGTCTTAAACGATACGCTAAATTTATAGTTTGTTAGTATAAAAACTGTGGAGGGGTTACAAAGTGAGTTTTAAAGAATTCACCCTAAATGCATGTAAAATTCTCACTTCAACTGTATCTCCAATTCTCTGTAACAACCACCAATATCTAATATAAAAACAAATCATACATACCTTTTTAACTGCATCTATACAGTAATCGGTTGTGTACAGCTAGGACTTTTAATCTATTATATTAGACTTAACTTTACTGCTCCATGCCCCACTAGGCCATAATAGTGAAAAATGGAAAAGCCTAGATTCTACTACCATAAAATCCTTTTGTTATTTCTTCACTAAATTCCCTTGTTTGTATGTAAAGCAGTATTTAACCTGCTTTAAAACCAACCAACACTGGCTGACTACCAACACACCTGTACTTGATGGCTGCTTCATTATCGCACGTTTTATATTTGTTCCCCATTAACCTACCTGTACACTTTTTAACTAAATAGTTAATCGTTACTGGGGTGGCTCCATCACCTTTCTCTTCAAGGGAGAAGCCATTCTCTCTCATCAGCCAGACATTTCATGTGCATGCAGCAATTTCAAAATTGAGGATTTATATCTTCAAAGTCCTGTTTCCTTGCTCCCTTCTCTGTAAATGTTGTATCAAAAATAAAATGCTGTCATCAGCAGTGCAGCAACTTATACCACAGTGCACGCTGACCATTTTCTGCATTTATTTCCCATCTACTTGTACAGGTGAGCAGCTGTTTATCTACAGATGCCGATTTGCATTATACACAAGACAGGCACTATACATTTAACTCTTTGCCATTCCCCTTAGTGTATTTCTAGTTAACTTTAAGCTCTCCCCCCTTTCTATGAACCTGAAGTAATTTAGCATTTTGTTATACTACAGGTGAAAAAACAAAAAAATAATTAGCACATTTCTTTTTCCATTTTGGTATACAATTACAATTCATAACATGTTTTACCTTATCCTTGACCAATGCATTGCTAAAATACTGTAATATAACATTAACCACAAATTATTAGAGAATATTTAAAAGTTCACAGTTAAAACTTAATTTAGAACTATTCGAAAAATAGTTGAAAATTAAATACAGAGGACAATCAGAAACAAATGTATACAAATTGAGTTTTACCTTCAGTCTTAAGTATATTGTAGGTTATTAGATGGAAAGATTAACATTTTTCTTGTCCTACTGTGCACATATATAAGTGTTGTTTCATTTTAGCATTGTCTTCACAACAGATTTTATTTTTTTTTAATAATTCACATCTCTGTTCTGTGCTTTAACTATGTAATACGATGACCCAAATTTGGGAGTATTTCTATGTTTGGACTCCCATTGCTTCTTGTCTCAAAGGTTTAGCATCAGGTGTGACCCAAATTTGGCAAACTACAGTATTCTTTTGTTCCAAGCTTCACTAGAAAAAACGTTTCCAAGCAATCTGACCTAACAAGTTTTCTGGCTGGATTTTTGTGCCAGAATTTACTACACTATATGAAAATGTTGGATGGACAGAGTCGGAACATGAAAATAAAAGCTTGAAAAATGCAGCCTAAAGCATTCAAAAGACAACTGTGCACTTAAGGCTGATAAATATGTATTTATATATAATGATTGTTTGATTCAAAGTAGCTTGGCTTGGCAACTGAGCAGTGAAAAGCACCCAAAACAGTAATTTGTTGTTGTGTTTTGTATTTTTTAGAATTTGTTTCAGTTCCACAATCTGTAACTATTGTTCACCCTGAGAAGATTTCAGAAATACTTTCTGTATGCTAAAGGTGTGAACAAATGTGTCAGTAAAACAACGGTGTGTTTAAAGAATGCTTAAGGCCTGTCATAAAGTGAATTATGTGCAGAATGGATTTGGACCATTAGTCAAGCAAGCGACTGGACAGCTTCTAGAATAGAACTTCATATTGGTAACCAACCAAAGGGAAAAAAACACAGATATTCCTTGAATTGTCAACAGAACTGGAGAAGAGTCCTGGAAGTAATGCAATCATATAAATGAGGCATTCACACAAAAGCTACTTTGACATAACAGTTAACTATTATGAAATAAAAAAACAGACCATGGCTATGATGAAAGAACTGTAGTTGTTTGTATAAACATCAGTTAATTATCAAAGCTGCAAAGAAAATTTAGCATCTAATTTATTAAGTGAGCATATCCTAATACAATTTTATTTATGCTTGACCTTAGAAGAATAATATACTGGGATTGCACTTGGAACTACACCAAGCAACAGGACTAGGGAATGGCAAAGAGTAAAAACTACACAATGCCAGTCTTGTGCACAAGTGAAAGTAGGCATCTGATGACAAACAGATGCTCACCACTTCAAATAAGAGGGAAATAGCTGCAGAAGCTGATCATTATGAACTGTGGTATAAGATGCTACACTACTGATGGCAGTCTATAATCACAACAACAACATACACATTTGCACATGGCCCATTATTAATGATGATTTAAGTTAGACTAGTATAGAAAAACAATCAATCTACGTAGATATACTGTTGCCCACCCCAATTTGTAGAACATGGAAAGTTGATATACCTATTCGGCAAAAAGGCTTTTTCAGCATGCAAAGATAGTAAGAACCTCAGATATTCAAATTGAGTAGGACAGTACTTTACATTGCACAAGCATTGAAGACTTGCTACCAAATGTATTCCTTAATTAAATCTTTTTTGATGTTGGTTGATATATTACATGGGGTTTTGGGCAAGTACATTCTTTAAGGTAAAATATTTGCCAGAATCAGAATAAAATCACTCAAAATTACACATTCTATCAAGTGGTTAAACTTTCTTCAAGATGACACTTCAATAAAGATTGCAAAAAAAAAAAATAAAAAATAATGGCACAGAGTTAAAAACCCTTAATAAAAAGTCACTCCTAGCCATCTGGGAATGTATCCCCTGGTTTTATACAGTAGAAGTAGTGTCAAATTCAAGCTACCCAAAAAATCACTTCATTATTCAAAACATGAAACAAAAAGATTTCTTCAAAATCCCTTTTTAACATGCATTTAGTATCTAGACAATAAGGCATTTTAAATATGATATGGCTAAATTATGCCTCTGGTTCTTATCTGATCTGTACATTTGCAATTGTATGGAACACTGGCTTTAAAAAAAATATTAATGTTGAAGGCAGTGCCCACAGAAATTCTTCCAGACTGAAATGCTGGAGAAGACTTGTAACAAAGTGGTTAGCAAGACAAAGAATGTCTAAATGCAAAAAATGCTAGTAGCATTTCTCGTACAACTGACTGCTGACTTGGATTAACCGAATACACAATGAGTGTAATGATTCATTTTATTGACAGTAATTCAAAGATTATTCAAGTGGTTTCAATAAAAAGGACAGGACAGTGTTTCACAAAGAAGTGTACACTGTGCAGTTTATGAACACTGGGACACTGAAAGACTGTACCCACTGCTGGTTTTCAGAGATGGTGCAATTATGGTCAAGGGCATGAGAGTGGTTAAAATGTCTGGTCTTAGCTGTAATACAAATTTTCTTTAGCTTTCCATATATGATGGCATCAATTCAAAAAAAGAGTATTTTGAGATATTCTTATCTAAAGATGCACAACCTATTTTAATCTCCTTGACGTTAACCACAAGCATGACTCAGGCTAAATACGAGTCAGACTCTGGGTCAAGTGTAATCATCCGCTTTACAGTGTTAAGTCCAAACAACTCAGGATAAACTCTGCTGCGATCTAGTGGATGAAATATCATGCTGCAGAAAACCTGAATACCTCTATGTGTTGTGCCACATTACGGTAACTAATTAATACTCATGAGTGCGGCAGAGCCTTTAACCAAAAGCACAATGGCAAATAAAGTCAGTTTTAGAGCATAGTGATAGCGATGATGTGAATTGGACATCAGATGTTGAAATCGATGCATACAGAGAGTATTGTGCGACTGAACTGCTGTAACATGCATGATGAATTCAGTTGTTGAAGAACCTATCTATTCTACCCTCCACAATCCCAAGTCAGACGATTTTTAAAACACAGTGGTGAACATTTATAAAGACCACAGAAGTTCATTCTCAAATGAAAAAGCTGAGAAACGGTCTCCTCCAGTACAATCTGCCACTGCTAGACTGGAATAATTAAGGCCATTTTAAACGTTGGTGAAAACATTTTTTTGGAACAGTTGCTCTCAATCAGTCTTTATTATGCTTGCATAAAAGTTAAATTAAAACATATTCATGTGAAAACATTATACAGTTAATGTCTTTGTTTTAATAGGAAAAACATGAAGGAAAAGAAACACTTAAAATGATACCAGCAATATCTGCACAATCTATAAATTAGTCAAGGCAGCCTTGCTGCCCACATATCAATATAGTAATCGTCAATCAAAAAAGAAAATCCATACAAGTCAGGTACTACTAGAAAAGTGCCTAAAAAACAAATGAAAAAAAATTCAAATAAACTCAGAAGAAACTACAGACATTTGTTCACTCCACAGTTTAACAATTAATGGACAGATATGGTTGGTTTCCAGTTTTTACTCTGAAGCATTTGTTAAAACACTACTCTGGATCAACTTTATCAATACCCTTATAATTTCATAAACCAGAATTAGATCCCTACATCCAATTTGGCTGTATCGAAAGATTCAATTCCCTCACTCTAATAACAGAATACATGCAAGTAGACAGGAAGTGGTAATTTCTGACGAATACTCAAAGATCTGAATTTTAGATGAAACACAAGACGTAAGATACATTTTATTCTTTAGAAAGGCGATCACAAATTCTGTAACATTTAAAAATATGTGGTTGGAAAAAGTGTTTCATATCTTGAACAGTCAGTAATGGGCGAAAATTTTGAAGGGGAGTTACGAATGGTACATGCAGCGTGGCACAGTGGCTAAGGCAATCTACTTTAAAATCACTAAGCCCCTGGCTTAATTCCTACCTTTAACTTACTGTTTACCCAAATCAAGTCAATTGTAAAACAAAAAATTGTGTGCTATCCTGCATCTAGTAAATTGACTTGGATACTGGTCATTAGCAAATATATACACCAGCTGTCTTATAACAAGTTCGATGAGATCATAGGTTTCCAGTTGTATAAAATTTCAAGTTCACATGAAGCAAATAAAGCAATATATAGTTCTAATTAACAAACCAATAGGTCAAGGGTGGCGAACTCCAGGCCTAGGTTTTCATTCTTACCATCTTCTTAATTAGTGACCAGTTTTTGCTGCCAATTACTTCTTTTAATTAACTTGACTCAGGTCCCATAATTGTTTATTTTTCTTTAATTAGCAGCCAAACAATAATGAGACACACAACAAGCCACCACATGACCAGCTCCCCTGTACCCATTACACAATATCTGAAATTAAAGAAATGTGATGGTCTTCGTAAGGTTAATCTCTCAGGTCATCAAAACATTTTGACGGTGCTCTTAGAAAGAACAGAAAAACAACAGTTTTTGAAATGTGTGCTCTGGCAGAATGAGAGGAGCAACAAGCCATGGAATTAAATGACGGGTTTAACAGCAAGAATTGGGTTCTCATTAAGAAAGTGATTAGAGTGAAATTGGTTGGAGTTTGAAGCCCCATTTTATCTGGTCATCTGTTAGCGCGTTTCACATCTCATTTCTGCTTGGCTGTCATTTAATGAAGAAAGGAATCAATTCAGGGGATGAACTCTTCTAACAGTGCTATTAAAGTGATGGGGAAAAAGTTAATTAGCAGTGAAAAATGGTCACTGATTAGGAAAAGGTTTAGAATGAAAAGCTGTGGCCACTGCGGCACTCCAGGCCTGGAGTTCGCCACCCCTGCAATAGGTATTCAATCATTAATGAAGAACAAAGATTTGAACATTAGCCTCTAAGAATTGTTATTCATTATTTATCACAGACAGAAACAAATTAAAAAACAAAACACCATATTGGGGGTTGATTTGTATTTAGTTTTGTTAAGTTTGACTTGATTGCATGGAATGTTATTTGCTTTTAATAAATTCAATAAAAGATCCAAAAAACACACACCATACTTACATTGCTGCAGAAGTGTGTGAGGTAGATGGCTCGTTTGAATTGCGGTACTCTTCAGCACATTCACAGATTAAACGTAGAGCTTTCACTTCATACAACAGAGAAAAAAAATTTAATGATGTATAGTAAGAACATATCCAGTTCACTACTGTATAACCCTGGACATTAATCTGTATGTATTCAGTATTGAAGCAAAACTCACTAATTAATCAGCATTACTGTGTCTTCTAAACAGGCACCTCCTACATTATTGTAGCCTGGAGATTGGTAAATATCACAGATACATTTTTTTATGCGAGTTAATCAGTTCACATCCTGATTAACATTTAAATGTGAAAATTATTGATTACAGCCTTCCAATTTTATCCAACCACCTAGTAAACACAGACTATCAAATCATGCAGAAGTGTTATTATTAAAAAAAAAAACCAAAAAAAACAGGAACACCTATGTTTAAAGACAAAGGTTTTGTTCATTGTATCTGTCCTATTTTGCTCTACTATGAAACTGAATTTTTTGTTGTTACTATAAAAAGCTTAAGTCAACCAGTAACTGATACAGCCTGAATTTACTTTAAATATGAAAAGTACCAAAATGATAGTTAATGGGTGCAAACTGAATTTAAATATCAACATATAGTACTTGGAAATTTTAGTAATGAACTGACAAAAAAAGCTTGGGATGGATTAGTGGAAAGAATTATTCCACATTTTAAAACAAGTTACCTTCAGTCTAAAGAAACTGCATCCAAATACAACAGAATGATGCCAAAAAGTGACTATTTCATATTCTACCCTATTCTTGGTTATGGTTTTTATAAGAGCTGGCAAAATGCTGAAAACAAATTAGTATAAAAACAAAAGCCTTACCAATACATTCAAGTTTCTTTTGAGGATAGCAGAATTTAGATATTTGCTTCAGCTCCATCACTGCTACCTCATAAGGGTAGCAGCCAGAAGGTGGTGAAGACTCAGACGGAAAAAGTTTAGACTTAACACCAATGTCACAGGGCTTCATATTTTTGTACAATGCCATACTTCTTTCAAAAGCAATTTCACGATTAATGTAAACTTTTCTAAAAGTACAAAGAGAAAAAAAAATACTTAATAAATGAGTTACTTTAGAACAGGGGTTCTCGACGTTGGTCCTGGGGACCCCCTGTCGCTGCAGGTTTTTGTTCCAACCAGCTTCTGTTTTTAATTGAACTCCTGGGCTAATTAAGTGAACTGATATTTCCCAAGTTGTGTTTAAGGAACAATATATTAATTAGAAAACTAAGTTTGATATATATAGATATTATATATATATATATATATATATATATATATATCTCTATATCTCATATATATATCTCTATCTCTCTCTATATATATATATATATAGAGATAGAGATAGAGAGATATACATACATACACACACACACACACACACATATATATACACATATATATACCAGCTAATTAAATGAGATCAGTGCTATAAGGTGTTGTCACCAATTAGGACTGAAGTTGAGAACCCCTGCTTTAGAAGGATAGTGCAAGTAGACTCATTGTCAAAACAGACATTTATTATGCTCTAATTTATTAAATTGAAGTGTACATAAAAGCTACTATGAAGACTGAGAAACAAGTTTAATAACAACAACCTAACCTATTTAACACAAATACATCTCATTAATATGCTAGGTTTTACTGATGCGGACTATAGTCTTTAAAGAACTTCAACACCAAGCTTAACTTTGTATTTTAGGGAAGTCTACAATGTATTCTGTAGCTAAGAAATTGCTTTGAAACAGAATTAAACCGTGGAAAAATGATTTTTAGCAACAACGGTGCCACCTGCAGGATATTACAAATATTACAATGTCCTTTATACGAATGGCAACAAAAAAGTTCTCCAATGAAATATTAAAAAAAAAAAAAATTAAGAGCCTCTTATGAAAACATTTTTGAAATGTAAATGTTGCTAATTGAAAAGGAGTAGCTTAGAAGTCAAGATATAAAACCCTACATTAGGTACGAGAATAATTAGGAATGCCCAAAGGTTGGCACTAGAATCAGGAATAAAAAGGCAAATCTGCCTAAGCTTCCAAAATTGGACACATTATACTGCTCAAATCAATAACGTAATAAACATAATTCTGAAATCATACTAAAGCTTAATTAGATTAGAAAGATTTACAAAAATCAGCTTCATTTCCAGTTGTACTACATGTTTTATCAAGCAAAGAAGCTCCTACTTAATTAGACATCAGTTTATTGAAAACACTAACTTTTGTGGACAGGGTTGTTTACTATGAAATGATGGAAACTGGTCCCCATCTATCCACTTCTCCTTCTGAAAGGGCTTGCTTAATAATGACTCAGCTTCTATTCTGCATGCATTACATCCTGAACATACAACACAGACATTAACATAAGACGAAAGACAGAACTGGTAAAGACAGAAGGAAATTTAGCCTAAGCCTTCATTCAAAATTCTGACATTATATGCAGTGAAACCGGAACAGATTGCTGAAATAAAAAAGTTATTTGAATTGGAGTAAGCAATTGCTGGAAAAAGTGTAATCAATACATACCTAAACAAGGCAAATAAAAGTGTCCAAATAGGGGTGAAGAAAGCCTCTTCCAATATTGCTAAACACTGATCTTTAGCAGCAGCATTGTTCAAAGTTTCAAACGACAGAATGCATAATGACAGAAGTCGATCTGGCCATAATGGGAGAGGGAAAAAAAAAAAAAAAAAAAAAGAAAGTTTGCCAATTAATACAACAATTCACAACCAAACCATTATTGTAGAATTGTCGCTGTTGGCACTAAAGTTAGAAATCACAGAAAGCCTCCAAACCCACCCCCCCTAAACACCACATAAAATCAACTACTAAGAGCAATAACATGCCGCTCTATATTTGATATTTTGGTTTAACAGCCACACAACCACTTATTTTTTAACCAAACTGTTAATCTTAGGGTGAAGGAAACCCACACCTACTGCATAAATAGCACAAGGTAGGAACTGAAATTTGAAAGACACCATCCACTGACCAATTTAGAGTTGTCAACAAGCTTAATGTTCAAGCCTTTTGGAGCAGAGGGGGAAAAACTGGAGCACAAAGAAGAAAACCAAGTGGCCCATTTGTAATGGTAAAACTCTACATAGAGCGCATGAGGACTGGTTTTTAAAAACCTGATCTCTGAACATGCAAGACAACACCACTGGCCTCTGTGCCAGTGGTTTTACTCCGCTTACTAAACAGTGGTCTTTATGCTTATAGACTCTGAAAACATAAAACAGCACTGACTCACCTTTTCCAAATGTATCTACACTATGTAATAATTCTAATTTAGACCACACAATCCAGGTTACCTGGACTCTATCCCACCAAAAACACAGGAAAAATCCAGCAGAAAAATCATGAGCAGGCCAAGTTGCTTAAATTATTGTATTTGCTGCAAATTCCAAAATATTCTCCAAATTCATTAAAGTTTGTTTTGAATTCAACATATATGTATAATGTAATGTATATATTGCTACCAGCAAAATATACATTAAATACATTTTGATATTTTAAATTAACTAAATTACCACTTACACCAAACAATTACTGTTTTCCCAGCTATACAATCTCTTTAATAAAAAGGGCCTTATAACACTACTCTGCAATAAAGACAATGGGCGTTGAATACTTACAAAATACTAACCTATAGAGTTATGAATATCTTTGACAATGTCTTTCAGTTGCTGGGGAAGGTTATCATTCTCCAAAGACAGAACTGGAAACTCTTCTGGTTTCTGTGAAGACAGATTAGGAAGACTTTCTGGCTGGCCTTGAAACTGTGGTAAAAACTGTTCCAGATCTTCAAAGGAGCCATCTTTGTCAACAGCACTTAATGTGGAGGTTTCTTGGTTATTAATATGTTGTGTCTGCTCTTGAACTCGAGAGTCTGTGTTGGCATTGTAGTCTTCAATTAGGGGTAGAGATGTCACAGAAACACTGTGCTTCATTTTTTCATTGTTCATTTGGTTGTTCTCCTGTAGGGACTGCATGCAGTGTATACTATGTGAAGCCTTCATGCTGTGCTGCTTGCCGATAGAAGCCACATGTGCAGGAGATTTCTGGACTAAGTTGTGACTGCAGTTAGCTCGGCTAACAATACTATATAGCTTGTTGTAAATACGGTACTGCAGTTTCTTCAAAAGCTTCATGACAGGATGTTCAGGGCAGCTGGGGGTAGGAGACAAAAGGAACAAAACGCTTATTCCCCGCTCAAAAAAAACATATAGGCATCCAGTAAATTTTATTTTTTGCTCCAAATTCACATATATAATTCATCAAAAGCAAAAACCTTCTGAAGTTAGAATTAAAAACATTTTCAATATTCCATTTGCACAATATGATGAAATAAGTTTATGCTAGGCACAAATACATATTTAAGTCAGGAATAAGTTAAAATGAATATTTTCTCCCAATGTATCCTAAACAGAAAGATGAAACTAAGTTTTTTTTTTTTTATAAAAACACTTTTGCACATTTTTAAGCACACTATTGAGTCTACCTGTACATTTTCTTTACCTTAGAATACATGATAAAAGACCAACAACAAGCGAAAGATCATTAGGATTTTTCTTTAATTTTGACTTCCAATTCTTGGGCCAATCCTGAAAATACATAAGATATACAATGGCATAAAACATCTGATTCATATTGTTTCAATTTTCACATTATGAACAGCTTATGTACCACAGCACTGACCAATACTTCATGCTCGCATTACTATTTAAAAACAACTATTTTGCCTGATTACTTGGTAATCCTTTATTTTAAATTGCTTGTCAAAATCTTCCAATAATTAAATTTTCATTATAAAAATTAACTCCTATACCTCAGCAAATCTTCATCTTGAATGCTTGCATTTGAACATGCATTGGTCTTTCCAATTAAGGACAAAACCCATTTATTTATACATTCTCTGTGCTATCCTTGTCAGATTAGACTTTGGCACACCATAGTCCTGATACTACCAGCATTGAGGCCACAGCAGGAAGCAACCCTGAATGGGACATCAATCCATCACACAGAAAACTCCCTCACCCAGTCCACCAAACACTGAGCCACTTTACAGTTTTCACTTAACCAGTCACGCAAATCTTTGGAATATGGGAAGAAAACCTGAATACCCTATTAACCTCAGCACAGAGAGGGAAAAATATGAAAAATTCATGCAGTTAGTGACCGAGATGGCATCCAATCCCAGTTTACGGGAGATGGGAGGCTGTAGTGCCAACCACCACCACTGTGCAACCCACAAATAGAAACAAGATTTTTTGAATATATCTGTGTAAATTTATGTTGACATCTTTCAATAACTAATATAATCTCAAATAGAAAGCTATAGTACTTATTTTTCAACAATTGAAGTATAGACAGGTTCTTGACTTACAGGTTCCTGCATTATTCTACCTCAACACCTCCAGTATCTGGTGTCTCCAAAACTTCCCTTCGAGGAAGCTCCTTTCAGCATCAGTATATCTGCCAACTGCACCTCCTCTCACCAGATATGCTAATACTGGACGGTTTTTCCCATTCTTGCACTTCAGCTCCCCTGACCATCCAAAATGCTCATAACCTACTGATATTTCAGCACCTCTAAGTTCTACCTCTTTTCAAGGTATCTTGGGACATTTTAGACTTTCTGACTCACTGCTCTCTTCTTGAAAATCCCAAGCTATACTGGTCCAATCAACTTTCAAGTAACTTAGATTTTGCTTGAATTCTAATTTTTCATTTTATCTTGGAACTGCAGTACTGCACTACTTGTGTTCCATCGTAATTTTTTTTTTGTTTGTTTTTTAAACATGTGCTGAGACTTACTTTAGAAAGTCACCTTGGATGGAGGTCCAAGGTAAGAAAAATGGTTTGGACAAATCTTATTGAATATTATGTTTTTATAATTTTAGGCATGTTGATCTACAGTTTTATGTTTAAATGCTTGACAATTCATTTACATTATGCCCATGACAAATATTTAAGTTTAAGTGCAGGTATAAATTAGTTTTGAATGCAAAAATTCAAAAACGTTTAAATGCTATAACTAATAACATTGTGAAATTTTGACAAGTAAAATGTTGAACCACAATCATCATATCCTCCCAATTACTATGTGCGCCACTTCAAAAGTTAATTTGTGGTTTGAGGCAATTAGTTTGTTATAACATGGTAGCGTGGATATAAATAGCCCAAATTGGTATAATGTTAGTTCTGCCTGCAGTAGTCAATGACAGGGCAAGAACTGCTTAAATTAGCAAAGAGAAACAGTATATCACCAATTTAAGAACTGGTGGTCTGTCAATCAGTAAAAATTCAAAAACATTGAAAGTTTCTCAACATGAACTGAGGAGACCATGTAAATCATTAGAGAAAAAGAAATAGCTAATGAAAGACAAATAAGTAGAGACTTGCTTAGGTCAATAAACACATGATCAAAGAAAATGTGTTTGAGATTTGTGGTTCCAACTGCTGTGTGCTCATGAAAAACAGAAAATGTGAATGGAAGACACCTACATGTATGGTTCCCACCATGAAGCACATAGAAGGTGGCGTGATGGCGCTTTGCTGGTAACAAGATCAAATATTTATGAAGGCAGTGATACACCATCCTTTGAGTTTGGCAGGGCAGTCTATTTTTCAACACGACAGCGACCCAAAACATACCCCCAGGCTGTATAAGGCTGGCGGCACATTATACAACTTCTAGTTTGAGCATATCAAACTTAATGACTACAGTCGCTGAATTTCATTGCATTTAGAATGGCACAGTACATGCCTAGGAATAACAAGGGAGGACAGAAAAAAACCAACTACACTCATGATTTTGAAGCACAGTTTAAAATTTTCAATGCATTGCAAACTTGATGCATCTTTACAGCCAATTGACAGACTACCTGAAAACACCAATGGCCATTATAAAGGTTTTCAAAGTATGGCAAAGTTCAGCTGCAATCTGTTAGTCTTTTTCATTTTTCCATAGTGTTTTGATATGATAAACAGGACAGGTAGACAAGCCTCTCTTATTATCATAATCCAAAGCACCCTTTAGTACAGGGGTTGCTGTGTATGCACTGTACTTCCAATTGACAACACATTGGCACAATCAAGAGAGCACCCAGGTGTGTACCACTTTAACCTTTGTCTGGGTTAGTTCTAGACTAATCTGACCGAGTAGCAGAAAACGTCAAACTACATGACTAGCATCACAGAAGTGCACCCTGCCTCACCGAGATTATATAAATGAAGTCTACAACTTAAATTCACTGGGAAAATACATGCAGTGTGATGGGTCTGTAAGAGCAATTTGGCAAAAAACTAGGGTTATTCAGTGCTGCAGTAGAAGACCGGACTTCAACCATTAACTGAAATAAACTCAACAGAGATGTTTTCAGGGGAATTCTACCAGAGAATAAAGGAAAAAGTAACCAACTGGTGTTATCATTCAAGACGACTGTAAACACATCCCTGGAGACTACATCATGAAGCTAGTTCAGAGACCCTGTCAGTAAAGCCATTATCAAGGCAACAGGAAGCTACTTTGAAGAATCTAAAATAACAGCTTTCATTTAACATTTCTTTGATGATTGCAGAATTCCACATCATTATTTTAAAGCCTTTTACTATTCTAAAATGTAAAAAAAAAACAAAAAGAAAAACACTTCTAAGACTAGGTGTGTCCAGCCTTTTAACTAGTATGGTTAGTGGATGGTGAGGACTAAACAGGAAAAACCTGCGTTATAAAATTCAGTGTGTTAGCCTCTAGGTCACTCTCTGCAAAAATAAAGCTTAGAATAAAAGTAATACAACACCTTGAATTTTGTAAATTATCTCAAATATAAAACTATTACACCTTTCTTAAATATATATATACAAAGTAAGTTTTAGGAACTAAACATAGAAGAGAAAATATACACACACACACCTCACAAAGAACATCCAAGTTATTCACTGTCCACTCATTGTGTTACCCTTTCAATTAAAATCTACTCCACTCAGAACAATACAAGCATAATTTTAAACAGAATGCAAAAACAACTTAAATCAGTTAGTCTGGACTTGTTTGGCTTGACTATAAAGACTAAATATTTATGAAGACAAATGTAAAAGCTAGAAGGCTAGACAAAAATTAACACTCACAAAAACAAGAAACATTTTTAAAGTGATAACATTCTGGATAAAAAGTAGTACTATCAGGGCTGTTTATCTTGCAAAACTTCAGCTTTGTAAACACACTCTTAAAGATGTCCCCTAACAACAAAAGTAGTTTTAGAAGCAAACACACTGCAGAATAGTGAAGATAAAACAACAATATGCAAAGAGATAAAGATGTAAAATCAGATTTTAAAAAGTAAGTTTGAGAAACGCTCAAGTTAGCTGCTCGGTTACTGATATTTATGAAATTAATCTGGAATTAAAGATTTTTTCTGATACTATTCTAGTATCCATCCATCCATTTTCTAACCCGCTGAATCCGAATACAGGGTCACGGGGGTCTGCTGGAGCCAATCCCAGCCAACACAGGGCACAAGGCAGGAACCAATCCTGGGCAGGGTGCCAACCCACCGCAGGACACACACAAACACACCCACACACCAAGCACACACTAGGGCCAATTTAGAATCGCCAATCCACCTAACCTGCATGTCTTTGGATTGTGGGAGGAAACCGGAACGTCCGGAGGAAACCCACGCAGACACGGGGAGAACATGCAAACTCCACGCAGGGAGGACCCGGGAAGCGAACCCGGGTCTCCTAACTGCGAGGCAGCAGTGCTACCACTGCGCCACCGTGCCGCCCATCTATTCTAGTATCGTGACACAAATTGTATTATCGCATGCGTGACTTGCAGTGGAAGACAGTGGGGGTGGTGGCCCCACCGATTTGCGTCACGATAATAAAAGTGCCTTTTTTCCTCTTGAACTAAACACGCCTCATGGAAATGCAGTAATGTAAATGCATAAAACATCACAAGCATCATGTACAGAAAACAGGCTTTTGTTTTACCCTGTAGCCATCCTAAGTCTAAGTTTTATATACTTCCTTTCACATACATGATCTTGATCATATTCAAGTATGCTGGTGTAAAAAATTCTTTGTTCTTGTTCTTCTGCAGTCAAACATGCTGAACTAGAAAATCTCCTAAAATGATAAAGTTTCATAATTAAATTATAAGCAGCTTTAACAAGCTATGAAATAGAACAAACATAATAAACTACTATATACATTTATAAAATCACGTTTCCTTTCTATGCAAAAAAGCTAATCAGATATCAAAATACATTAAGTAACATTAGCAGGAATAAAACAAATTCAATACATATGAAATTAAATTACTGTAGTCTTATAGCGAAGACAGTACTGTGAAATTCTCTAACAGATTAAAGTGGCAAAACTATCAAATAAAGTCAGTGGCGTAGCGTGGGTGTCAGCCGCCCGGGGCGGAGAAAAATTTTGTTGCCCCCTTATTTAGGTATTTCAATTTAAAAGACTAAAATATACAGTAATTCTTTGCCGCCCCCTAAAAGTGCCGCCCAGGGCGGGCTGCCCCTGCCGCTCCCACTACACTACACCACTGAATAAAGTACAAATTAAAATAAGACCATTCGCAGCCACATGTACATATCCGTTTTTTTTCTTTTTTTTTTTTTTTTTTAAAAACAAGTAATTCGGAATTAAAATGAAAAGGCATATAAATTGAATGAGTAATACTTAATCCAATAAAGTGAATTAGCCACCCATTCCTTTTCCGATCACTTAAATTACTGGCATCACTAGCATTCCATCATACAGAGGGGAGGAGAAAAATCAATTCTTTTCATAAAATGCAATTCTATTTTAGAGGTAAAATTACTAGTTTGCAGTTGTCCTGCTACTGAACAGAATCAAAAGCAAAACAAAATGAAAGCAAGTTTGATTCCGTCATACTGCAGTCACACACTGCTTTAAAACTTTCAATTATTACCACTAAGACTATTACATTTAAGAAGTTTCATTCAAACTGCTGTAAGCATTTTAAAATGTAATGGCTGTAAAAACCCTGACGAGCTCCAAATTATTTCATTCATTTGAATGCTATTAACACGTGTATATTGCAAACAAAAATTTTAACTCCTGTCTCTTCACTTGTTACATCTGTAGATTAACGATTTGTTTGTACATTCCTCCTAAAATCACATTTTCCTAGGAAAATCTAAATCTAAAAGCAATTTAGCATGCCAAGAAAACCAAAGTACTTATAGAAAAACTATATATAAACAATTAAAGCATATGCACAACATCCAGTAAAAAAGAATAATGTGTGAAAGGTTCTCTTACAGTATGTCATAAGTGAAACCGAAATGGCTTAGTTAAAATCAAAGACAATATTAAATGCATTCACTTACCTGTTAGCTTCTTCCTGTAGCCGGAGACGTCTTTCCTCCACCTTCCTTTGAAGCTATTAAGATTTTAGTTAAAGTATTCTAACCAAAAATTACTGTTAAACTTAAGATAGTTTAGATAAACCTTGTTTTCTGACCAACTGTGTGTTTTCTGTGAACTGCAGTTAATTTTACGAATAAAATCCAACTATAAATACTGCACTGTACCATCCTGAAAATAGCCGCAAATTTGACATTAGGACAATCTGCATCAAATAGCAATTATTGCAGAGCTAGCCATATTTTTTATTAAATGTATATCATTACACCATGCTTATAATCTTATACTGAATATATAAAAATATATTTTCTCTGTGGTCTAAGAAACAAATTCAGAATAAACAGAGGCTACTGCAGAATACTCACTTCAGCAGGTTAAACTGTACCCATTTTTGGAAGAGAAATGATTCTGATATTACAGAATCATATTTTAAGAGAAATACAGTATGTATTTCATATTTAATTATTTTATTTGAAAAACTACTTAATAGATCATATTGCCTTATGTATCTGATTATATAAAGGAATCATTCAACTGTCAGTGTACCACTTATTATTACTTAGGCCAAAACTCTACATTTGACACTTTCCAAGTTTCCAATTCAATTTAAATGACCACTTTTTCTCCAGTGTTCAGATGATATACACAAAATTTTACAATTCTGGTCCAAACTTAAAATGATTTTGCTTTACCTTTCCATTACTCTTAACTAAGAGGCAGAATACATTGCTTTTTATTTCCATCAATACAAAGCAATCCTATGAAATGTAGTAAATCTATTAATATATCTAAAAGCAGGACTATACAGCAAAGACAGTGTTAAAAGTAGGACAAAGTTGTGAGCACAACATATACTAAACATTTACAAAAGAAATTAAACATTAACTGCAAATGTAAATGGAGTCCTCTTATCAGAAGATAGGAAAGCAACATGCAATCTTTAGGATACAGCATCTTGTCTTGCCTTTGCAATAATTAGATTCTCCATCATCTGGCGCTGTAGAGACAGGGTCTGCAAAACAGAGAAAACACAGCAATTCTATTACCTTCCACAAGGCGGCACTATCAACATTTTAAAAGTACTGTACTTCATCTGACAAAAATCCATTCTAAGCAAAGCAAGGAAGTGGAGTCAGATCAACCTTCAGTCCTAAAAGACCCCTATGTCTACAAATTTTTATTCTAACCAGTTTCTCAATTAGTGAGTCATGGTTACCTTAAATTGAACTTACTGTTTAATCGCCTACGCTGTTTTCCCCCCCTTTTTGCATTTAGAAAAAAGTGCAGTAGTCTCCGATTTACAATTAAAGTAAATTGATATACTTTTATTTTTTCTGTATCTTTAAATGCTTACTATGTTGTGTTGTTTTGTGCAACTTCTCTGTGGAATTTGCTTTCTTAACTGTACCTGAATCCAGACAATGTTGAGCAGAGCAGACACCAGCACAAATGACTCAAAGAAACACTTTCCGCTGCTAATTACCAGGAAATAGTTATCTAAAAAGGCCAATAAAAAATAAAATATTTAAAAGAATAAAAGTTAATTCCTACCTAAAACAAAAATTACCGCTTCATTTAGTAAAAATAGAGCACAACCATATTGTAATTAACAGGAGGATGCAAAAAACATTTAAACTGGGAAATAACCACTTGCCTACTCTAATTGAGACAAGAAGCTGGTTGGGACAAAAACCAGCAGTCACAATTGGCCTCGATGTCTGAACGTTAAGAACCACTGAGGTAGTGAAAGTTTTACGATTAAAATCGGTGTACAAGCATTGTTGATCTACTTAACTTCAGACTTGAAACTGGTCCATGACAACCAGGCAGAACAGAAAACCCCCTAACAAGACGTGGCTTTGCTAACTCACCTTAACACTTAACTTGTTTTTTTCATACGCAACAACCGCCGTATGTTCGTTGCGTCATTCGATACTGCGCTCCTGCTACAGGTGTATACTAAAACTCCAACTTTCAAGTGAAGGTAAGTTATAAACTCTCCACTAACGTTCTTAAATTTGTTCTAATTGCGTTTACCGTTACGCCAGAAAAAAATACCACTTTCGATTGTTCGCTATTGAGGACGTGAACTTCCACGGGCCCCTTTTAAAGTACCTTTAAAAATGCCTTGAATGTTCTCCAAAAGTAGTGTATTTCTTCCGAAAGCGTATACCCTGCCATCATTGAAATGGACACTCTCTTCAAAAACGAAGGATCCAATCTACCTGCAAAGGTGAATGCTTTTGTGATTTACGCCACACCGCCTCCTCTAAGAGCTCAGAACCCTTTTATAAATAATGCCTTGCTGCGTTAATGCTGGAAAATACTGGCGCGAGAAAAAGCAAGAGAGGGGCTGAGACATCGATGAGGTTATCCCGCACAAACACGCAACGCCCCATTGTGCGGATTGGCGTTGGCGGTATTTTTCCTTTGTGCGTTTCACACCTTTCACATGCTTCGGTTTTGGAGAAGGGTGGGGTCTAATGACGTTTTTCTTCTTGGCCAGCCATTCGAAATCACGTTAGGTACCTTTGATAACATTTTAATTGGCTAGTTTGACATTCACGAATTCCGAAAGTCAGAGGATCGCATACAGTGCATTATTTTATATACATATAGTTTTAAATGGTTCATTTATATTCGCATGTAAATTGCGAACAGCGTTGTCCTCCGATTCAACCCTTTTTAGCGTATTTTAAATGGAACACATTTTTGGGAAGCCGAACGTACATAGTCCACAATTTGCATGGGCATTCCCGGACTAGAATTTGGAACCTCATCTCATGTTCATATTAGGTTTCCTCATATTCCCCAGAAACGTACCGGTATTTTTAAATGGTGTGTTTCGTTGTAAGTCGTACCGTGTGCGTGTACTCTGCGATCAGTTCTAAGACTTCTTTTTCCGCCCAGTGCTGTTGAAATGGGCTCCTCAATCGCATCCCTGGATTAGGTTAATCGGGCTTGAGACTTTTCGAATGTAAACAAATGTATGCTTTTTTTTGATAACCTTTAAATGAACATATTCCGTGGAACAGTAAGCGTAATCAGGAATGAAATTCAATGATACTGTATGTAAAGTAGTAGTGCACATCTCCCTGATGGCCCTTCCGATCTAAATTCATCCATCCATTTACACAGGTGTTGGGTGTCGTCAGTACAGGATGACCGGCAGTAAGCGCCTATAACCCAACTGCATCAGACGCAAGATATGTGTCAGCTCTGATACGTACACACTCACGTTTAACCATACTGGCCCAAATTTGAACGTCACCACTGGAATGGCGCTAATTGAAAGAGTATTCTTTCTTTTAGGCTATCGCGCCCTTTCCCCGCCAATTCATTTGTTTTTTCCAAATACAGGATCAAAGATAACACAAATCTAGCAGTGGTGGACAAGTGGCCCTCGCTACGGGACGGGGTCGCAAACACACTGCGTGGCCCATGCTCATTAATCTTACCTTTATATATTTTTAAGAGTATTTAATTTATTCAAGGAAGGGTCTAATGGAGTTTAAACAACAGCGTTTCTAAGAGTCGAACTTTACAAAATCAAGGAAACTTTTGCGTTCATGCTTTCAATAATAGCGCATGCTTAAGCGTGTTTTGAACTGCGCTAGTTTCTTTAGTAGTTCATTCATTAGAAAAAAAGCTTCTCATGCCGTTATGAAGGCAATCGCTTACTGCACAAAACTCCACAGAGTGTAGTAGCTATTCGTGAGATCTTCGTAATTTTTTTTAATATCTTCAGTGCGAAGTCAAATAGGCAGACACTGTGGTACATATATACTGAGCGGTGCCAGTCAGCTACCAGTGGTTTTTCAAAAACGCTTAGAGTAGAATTTATTTTGTGTATATTGTTGTTGAATTATCAGCATCCAGCAGTAGTCGGCCTTCATACTCTAATTTCTAAACCCGGTCATGTAAATCAACCCAAATGAAACCCATTAATCGAACGTACTTTAAATCGCCCTAAATAACGCCCCATTAAATCAAATTCCATGTGTGGTTCTGAGAGATTCTCATTTCGCACAGTGCTAGCCGTGGATTACTATGCAGCTGATAACGGGCACAGTTTCAGAGGGCGAGCACGCCATTTTTTTTATCTTTTTCAATTGTTAGCAGCGCTGATTGATCATTCCTCTCTTAGCAAGCACTGGGTTAAAACTACTAACGGGTTCCGTTTCAGACGTTTGTCAACAAGCATACACAGTTTAATCTTTTTCCATTGTCGGCAATACTGCTTGATCACTCTCCTTTTAGCAAACACTGAGTTAAAAGTCAATGCTAGGCTGCTCTCTGTACAGATGATATCTAGGTTAGGTTAGGTAGACTTCATTATCCCAGAGGAAAATCTGTTTGCAGCAGGAAAGTACAAAAAAAAGAAGCCACTGTTACATATTGTCACATATACACATTAATCATCTTAACTGAAATGAGCCACCGTTACAGGTTATAATTTGACCTTACATCTTTTATAATTCTTATCCACCTATTTAAAAAAAAATATTAAGGCTACCTTTATAAGTGTGATTTTTACTATTTCAAAACCAAGAAATTCAATTTATCTGTTTCCAAACCCATATTGCCCATTAAAAAAAAATCCATCATTCATACTCTTAATACACTGGACCAGTTGTTATATTGGTCACTTTGGGCGCAGGGAGAACCCCGATTTTTTTATTTCTTAAAAAAAAAAACCCTAAATCATCTCAGTAACAGATGATCGTTAATTAGTGGCGTATAGACTGTGCTTGGATGCCGATTAGAATACTAGTTAGGTGTATTTTTTATGCTGACAGAGAATTACGACTTGTAGATTTACTTTGATGTTTTTTTTAGTGTCATACATGTTTTCAAGCTGCTTTTATCAGCAAATATTATTACATCGATCAATGAGAATTATTAATAGCATAAATGGTTTATTTTTTTTTTTTTAAGTAATTTTATTGCAATCCATACAAAGCAATCAAGTTTTTACAAAAAGAATTGAGTTAAGAACAGATCGATCCCCACCCCTGAGAGAGAGAGCAAGCCAAACAGCGTAAAATTTAAGGCTTGTAAACATACCTAAATTAATAAATTCTCTGTGCTTCATGACCTTATTTTACAATGTTACTGATTAGCTCCTGCCATGTTTTGAAAAAAGTCTGTATGGATCCTCTGAGCATTTGATTTTTTCCAATTTCAAATAATATAACACATCGGTTTCCCACTGACTTAAAAGAGGAGAGTTTGGGTTCTTCCAGTTTATCAGAATAAGTCTGCATGCCAAAAGTGTAGCCCCTCTAATGGTTTCTAATTAAGTAGCAAATTACATATACAGTATTAACTTTCATTGCCTAAAGTGGAAGCAAATAAGTTGTGCCAATACTCTGTTTTTGTCAGCGTCTCGGTCCTCTTTTGGGTTCTGAGGTCTGTTTATCATGTTTTGGGGGATAATGGGGGGGCTCCACTTGGAGTGTCGATTGCAATGTAGTTTGATATTCGCATATTGCATCGTAGAACTGGGTGGTTGGCAGAGGCTTGGTCCCCCGTAGGTCTCCCTCATAGGTTCTTTGTGTAGGTCATAGTGGGCGGTACCAGTATGTATCCATTTACTGTTGGTAAAAATGAATACTACCAGTAATATGTACCAGTGCATACTGGTCCACTTCAAACCCCACAAATTCCTCTTTTTTCATAAGTTATATCAAAACTCAGCCAATATTTTCATTCTTTCTTTATTCCGCTTAATACTATATCTGCTACCAGACAAAATTAAGGCAAGAACACTAGTAGTGACAAAACTTGAACAGCACTACATTTCGGCCAGTGCTATAACCAGACAGATGTAAGTGTGCATTTGAATTCACCACATAAATAAAATAATTTTCTAGCCAAATATACAAATTTTAATTTTATTATTTTTAACTCCTGTTTCCTGTGTTTTTAATCCTGATGGCAGCAACCTAAACTCAGCATGTTAATCATAGCCCCTATCCTATAGCTTGCATCCTGTCATGGAAATGAACACTTGCAACATTTAAACATTAAAACTTGGACTGTTTAATATTAACAATGTTTTCAAGGCTTCAGCAAGATTAATGCAATACCGAGTTAAGGGGTGTTAGAACCTAACATTGCAGAATGGGCCCAAGCCAGGAATCAAACCAAAAATGAGGATGCCATTATTTCACATAAAAACTGTTTTGCACACCCACATTTACCAGCATAATACATATTTAGATATGATAATCAACCAAAGTTGGATGTTTTTGGATGTGGGATATAAACATAGTCTGCATGCATGCACAGTCTATCAGATTTAAAAAAAACGCACACACACACACAATCATTAAATATTACAAGAAACTTTGTACTGAATTAGGGCCATGTAGTTTCAGCAAATGTGAACTGTTATTAATAGGGGAACTAAATTGCTAAATCTGCTTATTTTACAATTTCTGCTATCAGATTCAGAATTTGACTTAGCTGTTTCAAATGTTTTAAATTGGTTCTCCAGCACACTATCTACCCAGTCCTCTACCTGGTGATTGGAACTTTGCCCAATGTTGGGAATGGACCTTCTCTCCCCAAAAAAGAAAAGAATTTCTGCCAGTGTAATGTAGATTAAGTAGCCTTTTAATTACAGCCATCCAGTATTATTTATTTATATTTTTCATTATTTTATATTGTAAGTAGTAAGAGCCCAGGAGTGTTTCAGTTAAGTTTTATTTTCACAGGAATGAAAAGCAGTTTCCAAAGACTTAGTAGTTATTAATCAAAATATAAACAGTTATTACACCCATCTATTCACTTTTGTACAGTACGTCTGTAACCCTTAGTGGGCTAAGCAAGTGTAAGATGTATGTATGTATGCAAGCACAATACAACATCAAAAGTATGACTTCCCACTAATAAGCCCAATATGAGTGCTATTTAAGTAGCTTTAAAACATTTTCTTAATAAAAAAGTATGAATATAGCTAAATTAAAACCATAGCTGCCAAACCACAAACAAAATTAAGGGAATATAACCAGGGATAATTAACACAAAAGACAAACTGAGCAAAGGCTTAAAAACCACTGAAGTCTCTAAGGAAATACCGTAACTGTCACCAACAACAGTCTTGGCTAAACATAAGGAGCCTGATGAAATAAACGAGACAGATGAACCGCAGTAGCTTCAGTTGATGGCTAAGTAATTGCTGTCACCAGTTAAAAACAACAAGAAAATGTATTGAAATGTGAAATATTTAACTTGAATTAGATTATCTGTAAATTGTGCTATATTTATGCTACACTAATGATTTCGGAAGCACCAAAACCAACAATTAATTTCAGAATTTTCCAGCACGATGAGGAAATTGCTCTTCTACAATATTTAGAAATTCTTATTAAACAGAAAGTAATGTTTCATGAGGAATATATCAATGGCTCTATATCTCAAGTAAATATTACATATATTTTTCCTATATGAATGCTTTGCTTTTATTCGAGCAACTTGAAATGAGTTATGTGCCCGTGCTAATAATCAAATGACTATAGAAAATGGAGTACTTTCAAGAATGCCTTTAGGGAAGTTGCTGACATTTTCAATAAAATGTAACACAGACTCACTATTCTACTGAATATATCAAGACACTATTAAGTTCATTTATCATTATAAAACATACCCAGAAAGAAATCATAAGGTATGCAAGACAACATATGCAACTACGGTGAGAAAATAAATTTACTTCGGTTCTTACAAAATGCATACACAATCTAAACATACATGTAAATTAGAATAACTAATGGGTATTCTAAAAAATATGCATTTAATATTACAAGGAAAAAATCAATGAAATATACAGTACAGGCCAAAAGTTTGGACACACCTCCTCATTCAATGTGTTTTCTTTATTTTCATGACCATTTACATTGGTAGATTCTCACTGAAGGCATCAAAACTATGAATGAACACATGTGGAGTTATGTACATAACAAAAAAAGGTGAAATAACTGAAAAAATGTTTTATATTCTAGTTTCTTCAAAATAGCCACCCTTTGCTCTGATTAATGCTTTGCACACTCTAGGCATTCTCTCAATGAGCTTCAACAGGTAGTCACCTGAAATAAAACCACTATTTTGAAGAAACTAGAATATAAAACATGTTTTCAGTTATTTCACCTTTTTTTGTTAAGTACATAACTCCACATGTGTTCATTCATAGTTTTGATGCCTTCAGTGAGAATCTACCAATGTAAATGGTCATGAAAATAAAGAAAACACATTGAATGAGGAGGTGTGTCCAAACTTTTGGCCTGTACTGTATTTAGTAATACATTTTATAAAAATGGCAACCAAACTCACATGAAAAATGTATTGCTTAAACATTTATTTACTTTATCCAGCATTAGACAGAATTCATAATATACATTACTATCTCTCACTATAACGGGTGTAAGTTATACATTAAAGGAACAGAGTTATATTTTTACTCTTTAAATATATATTTCTGTATATAGATTTATAAAAATAAAGCAGTAGAATTAAAACCAGCCTATAGCAGTCTCACCCAAAATAAGCTACTATTGTCACATAAAAAATAAACTATTTTCAGATTTTAAAAGGAAATATCAACTTTATTTGTAACACTTTGAACCTTATAATAATATTATTACTCAAAGACATAGATATGAAATTAAAAAAATGTTTAGTTTTTCTTTTAAAAAGCATGTTGTATTAAATGTTGAACTACTGTTTTCCCAAGAGTACAGCAAGATAAACGAGCTGACAAATTGATCTTCACAAACATGACTCACCAGGGATGTTTTCTGCATAGCCTGACTGGGATTCAGACGGGCCAGTCTTGCTTCGTATGTAGCCTTGAGCTTCTGATTAAGTCTAGATGCCTCTTCCATTGGTGTAAGCTCCCTTTCACAAAAAACACATGCACACATTACATTTTATTCATAATATTAGAAGTTTCTTCCCCTGAACTATTATCTCCAAGTGCTTTTACTTCCACATTGGTATTAAGAATTCTTTATTTTGGAAACTACACAGATCAAATCTACTTAATCCAGTTCCAGGTTGAAGGATACAGGACCGTATTCCAGCAGCATTCTATGCAAAACAGGAACAAACTTTGGAAGACGCACCAGTTCACATTTCATGTCCAAACCCATTTTCACTCATAGAGCATCAATTTAAGTTATAAGTTATCCTAAAACACACAAACTTTAGGAGAATAAGTGCAGTCCCTAATGAAAGACCTCTGTACAGGAAATGGAGATTACTTGGAAGTTTCATACACATGATAACCGGACCAGAATTTGAACCCAGTCTTCTGCAGCTGTGACACAGAAGCAGTAACTGCTGCACCACTCTGCCATCCATTTTTGGAAAAGTAACTTAAGAAAATATAACATTGGAGGATTGAGGAGCCAAGGCAATTTCAGCAGCATTCAGTCACAAAGCAAGAATTATCCATGGACAGTTCATTGCAGGGCCCACTCACACCCACAGTCATGCAGGGCCAATTAGGAATCATCAACTCACATGTCTGTAGGTAAATAGCAGGAAAACCCAAACAGACAAGGGGAGATTTTGCATGCTCAATCTACATAGACAATGATTGGATACAGAATTCTAAACTCAGGATGCTAGATCCATGAGGCAATACTGCTAACCACTGTGCCACCGTCCAGCCCATTTCTGGAAAATGTGTTTCACAAATGTATAATATTTGCTTATCAGGTATAGGTCTGCCTAACATAATTAAACCTAAATAAATAATTATCCGGTACTTGATATCAACAGTCTAAAAATTCTTAGTCTGTAGGTTGATAATCTTTGAAAAAACTGATTTGCTCTTTACATATTTTAGGAAGGTGGTACAGTAGTAGCATTGCTGCCTCTCCGTAAGGAGACCAGGGTTTATGGCACGGGTCCTCCTTGCATGGAGTTTGCATGTTCTCCCCGTGTATGCATGGGTTTCCTCCAGGTGCTCCTTTTATTCTTACTGTCGAAAGACATCTACGTTAGGTTAATTGGTGATGCTAAATTGGCCCTAGTGTGTATCTGGTGTGTGGGGATGTGTGTTGACCCTGAGATGGACTGGCACCCTGTCCAGGGTTTGTTCTTGCCTTGTGCCCAATGCTAGTTGGAATAGGCTCCAGCCCCCAACATGACCCTCATCTGGATTAAGCAGGTTGGAAAATGACATGACAGGTTTTAGGAAAAGAAGTACAACAGTTGAATCAATGAAAAAAAATTCTTTGCACAGAAATGTTTTAAATAGTCGTGTAAGTTACTACCTGAGTGTCACTTAAAGTAATTCTTTATTCAAGAAAACAGACAAAATTAACAGTGGAGCAATGGTCTCTAGCAGAAAATGATATCATGTGCTGAAAGAACATGTATATCTATACATTAATTCCTGTCCATTTGCATTATAAACTGTACAGTCAAATCTGAAAGACTCAATTTAGACAATGCTGTCTGACATCTATCTTACTTTTTTGTGTTTTGTGTGTCAGCAATCTGCATCTTCTCAAAGATTTCTGGAGGAAGGAAAGGGGATGTTGCTTGCCCTCCATCTGAGAGAACTCTGCGATGCCCTGGCTTGCACGTAGGTCGGTGCTGTTCCAAGGCGGCAGGCTTTTCTTCTAATTTGCCTTTAATAACAAATAGGAAAAATACATAAAATGTCACATTAGAAAAGTTTTATTTGCCTCCATAGGTCATTTTCAAAGCACTTACAATCTCAATCAAAGAAATAATTTCATGGTCAGTTTGAAATTTAAACAATGAAAAGAAAACAGAATTTGCTCCTCTGGGATATGAAATGGTAACATCAGGATTTCAAAGTATGTTGTTAATCTCCTATACTCAAAGGAGTGTAATTTACACTTTATTGTATTCTTTTTCAATGCCTAAATGATAATGCGCTTGCAAATGTAAACAGCTAATTATACCCTTAGTAAATTTCTCACTAAAATATAATCTGACCCTGCAACAACTGCTCTTTGTTTTTTATTTTTCAGGGTTGTTAGGACAAAAGTATTTCGAACTAGCATCAAAATTAAGGCTGAATGCAAATCAACTGCACAGTGCACACACATGCAGTCCCACAGGCCCAAAGTTCAGCCCCCATTCAATCCACTAAGCCATTAGAATGTGGAAAGTAAACTGGAGTACCAGAAGGAAAGCCCACAAAGACTTAGGGAAATGTGCAGACTCCATATGGTCAGTGACCAGGCCCAATATTTTACTTGTTCATGTTGCAAAGGTTCAAGGAGCAGCTGAAGGATATGGTGGACTAGTATCCCAGAGCCTTTATAGAATGAACCTAACCCCAGAACTAATTTAAGCAGCACCATGGTAGAATTTAAAGGCACATTCTTGCAAGAAACACTTTAAGGCTAAAGGCATTGGTGCAAGATGGGGCAGAGCTCAAACTGCAGGAGGTGGAAAGTCAAAATCTGACAGGGAGAGAAGGGGAAGCGATTTTGAACATTACCGTTTTTCTGATTTGGATTAACCACCCTATCCATAAAATAAGAGTTGGAATTTTTAACAGCCAGACGTATTCCTTAAACACTTTGCTTTCTCCCTATAAACACCTTTCCACTTATTTTTATTAAAAATAGTGAACAGGAATCCCTTTTGATCACGAGGACAGTTTCTTAGTCAGATGGGAGGCCAGAGCACAAGGAAGGACAGGATTGCTGGCTGGATGAAGAAACAACTTTGTGCCTGGCCGGAATAATATAATGGTTGGACCAGTGGAAGTTGGGACCAGTTCCATTCCTCATCCGGCAGGTGGCAGTGGTCCTCTTGTGGTGGTTCAGTTGGGACATCTGCCAGGGTTCTTGAGAGTGGGAGTCCCTGACCTCCCTACTTTCCAAACAACCCAGAAGTGTTCTCAAGTGGACAGGCTGTGGCACTTTTAGCATTGCCGGGTCTGGTTTGAAAAAAAGCCTGCTGCCACACATCTGGGAGTCAGAGTCGGGAGGCGGCGGGTGACACTCAAGAGGAGCGGAAGGAGAGAAGAGAGACACTTACTGTAATTATAATTGTGGTTGGTCTTTACTGCACATATGGTGACTTATTTATAATAAAATACTTTATTTGAACCCAGGACTGTGTGGAGTACTATTGTGTCTGAGGTTTTGGGGCTCAGTGGCTCCCCCTTGTGGACACACTAGATACTCTGTATTTTTATACATTTTTGAGTTTGCTTGATTTATCTAAGTAACATTACCGTACACAAGTGCCAAATTTTTCAGTTTTTCTAAATTAATTTTATTAAAAAGATTAAGAAAATGAACAATTAGTTCCTGGGTCTTCTTTTACTAATCATGGTTAATAGCATTTTTAAACCTTAATCCAATTCATAGCCATGGGGAGCCACAACAGCTTATCCTAGCAGCATTGTGCACAAAACGTGAATCTGCCCATCACAGGGCCCACTCATACACACCCACCCACACTGGGTTTAATTTAGGGGCATCATTTAACCTAAACTGCTTGCATTTTCAGGATGGGGGAGGAAAACATTGATACCCAGAACTAAATCCACACACTGGTAAGGAGAATGTGCAAACTACATTCAGAAAATGTTTCGGTGTGGGATTCAAACCCAGGATGGTAGATCAATGTAGCAGTAGCACTAACTTCCTCATGACCATGCTACCAATTATAGTCAATAACATTTGTTAAATGGTTTTCAATAAAAATTATTTAAATGTAAAGAAATTGTAGAATTGAATATGATTTGTGGTAATCTAATTTAATAACTGTACCTTAGTCAATAATCAGACAAATATAAAGGTATGTAAAGATTTGCCTCAGCTGGGGGTATCAAACTTCCTATAGTTTCTGAAGAACCACAGTGGCTCAAGGTTTTTGTACCAATTTCTAAATTAGATGCAAATTTCTGAAGACAGTTATTATAATGAATGGTCTCAAGGGGCTAGAGACTGTCATAGCAGAAGTGGGTAGAAAGCAGGAATCATCCATGAGCAGGACACCTTTCAATTACTGGACACACTCAGTCACATTACACAATTTAAATAGACTCACTATGAAAAGCACTTTGAGTAGTGAGAAAAAGCACTTTCACAGCCTACTGTGCAAATATTTAGCCCATGATAAGAAACTAGTTCATAGAAAGAAACACTTGTGCTTTGTGCTAATTACTGCACCACTGTGTACTCATTCCTCATTGTGTCTGTTTAAGTAGAATTCCAGAAAAGGAGAGGAAACATTCAAGGACTTAAAGAGTTACTGTTTAATTTCAGTGTTTAAAAGTGCTATTTTGATTTCCTCAGAAAAGCCTTATCAAGTGCATTCAGATAGCAGTGTCTTATGTGAAAAAATCAGTGCAGACCCAACAACACATCACTGTCTAAATGAGTTTATCAGCTCTGTTCTCTTCAGAGCTTAACAACATTTCTTCACTGGAATAAACAATATTATTAATGCAACCATATCACTTATTATTCATCTTTTTTTAAATCACCAAATGTTGATCATTTTACTTAGTGCAAATAATGTATTAAATATAATGTATTAAAGATGTGTTAAATTTGACTGATTTAAAACATAACCATTCCTGCACACGTAGACACACAAACTAATTCCTTAATTGCATAAAGCTGCTGGGTCATTTGTAAGGTTACTGTGAGCCAGAGCATTGCACAAGAGGCATTATCCAGCTCTGCCAGGTAAGCAAGTATAATGCAAAGCACACTTCCTCGCTTTGGGCAACCTGCATGTCTTTTGTGATGTAGACAAATAACCTCAGTGTGCGTTTAAAAAAAAATAAAATAAAAACAGGCAATATGGAGAAATAAGAAGATTCCACAAAGACAAAGCCCAGGCCCAAGATTACTAAAATTATTCATTATTCAGGGAATTATTTTGTGAGCTCATATATATATGTCTATCAGTTTCTCTTCTTCTCTTATCTGAACCCATCTTAGCTAATTTTAAGATAGCAGGTAGCCAACACTTTCTCCAGCAGCACTGTGCACAAGAAAGGAATCACCGCTAGACGCAAAACTAGTCCACCACAGGCCACACTTATGCAGGGGCAATTTAAAGAGTGTAAGAATGTACAAGCTCTGAACGGACGCTGACTGGGATGCAATTTAAAACATGTTACCTGGAGATTTGATAAAGTACAGCTATTCAATTTGGGAAAATTAAACTGTTGAGGTAGGCCACAGCAAGAACAAGAAGAATCATGCAGGTGGCACAGTGGTAGTGCTGCTGCTTTGAAGTAAGAAGATCATGGGTTCACGTCCTGGGTTCTCCCTGTGTGGTAGTGCTTTGAGTAGTGAGAAAAGCACCATATAAATGTAAAGAAGTATCATTATTAATGGGAAAGTAAGGATATTAATAAAAGTTTGAATGAAGCATTTCAAGGTGGCCTCAATGTATGTATGTGAAATAAACATCAATTTAATCAAGTCAGACAATATATGACTAATTTGATATCCTAAGCCTGAGAAACGTTTCCATTTATGCTAAAATGCATGCTCACTAGTCGGAAAGCTTCATTTAACCATGTATTCATCCTGGGAAAGATTGCTTCAAGTGACAAATATAGCCTTCAGACAGTGGGGAAACCAGCCAAGCACTTTAAGAAAAAAATATTTTAAATTTTATCAGCTTTGTAGAACAGCTGTCAGAGATGCTGTCAAGAACATTGTTGATCTGAAATTTTCAAGCCTATGGTTGATGTTTACATTGTTGTTGCCATTGCTTATCATCACTTGGGCTGTTTTGACTAAACAGGTACAGTGTGTTCACAAATGTCTCCAACTGACAGTGCACAAATCTTGAACTCTTCTTGCTTGCAGATGAATGTTTGAATAACACAGTCAAAGCTTTACTCCACACGAGTATAAATCCAGCATTGGTAAAATTTAATTTTTGCTCTGTTTAAGTTTTGGTCCCCTGTATGGTCTTGCCTTGCAAACAAAAAGTATTACACATTCTTTTTGCTCTTATGATATTTGTTTCTAGTTTGTCTGGCATGCAAAAGTTAAGCACCCTTGCTTAAAATGTCTGTTACTGTGAATAGTAAAGTGAGGAGAACATGAACTGATCACCAAAGGCATAAAAGTTAAAGATGACACATTTCTTTAATATTTTAAGCAAGCTTACACTTTTATTTCCATCATTCATAGGTGCAAAATACCAAAAATTAAAAAGGACCTGAAACAAAAGTTTAGGGCATCTGACATGGTCAGTATTTAGGAACACCCCCTTTGTCAAGTAGTACAGCTTGTAAACTCTTTTTGTAGCAAGCTAATAGTGTTTCAAATCCTTACTTGTGGTATTTTCACCCATTCGTCCTTGCAAAAGGCCTCTAATTTTGCAAGATTCTTGAGTCGTCTTGTATGCACTGCTCTTTCAAGTTCTATCTACAGATTTTCAATTATGTTTAGGTCAGGGGACTGTGAGGGCCATGGCAAAACTTCAGCATGTGCCTCTTGAGGTATTCCATTGTACATTTTGAGGAGGGTTTCAGATCATTGTCTTTTTGTAGGACCCATCCTCTTTTAAGTTCAACTTTTTTTTACAGATGATGTGATATTTGCTTCCAGAATTTGCTGGTATTTATTTGAATTCATTCTTCCTTCTTATCTATGACATGTTCCTTGTGCCACTGGCTGCAACACAAGCCCAGAGCTGGATTGATCCACTCCCATGCTTAATAGCTGAAGAAGTATTTTTTCCAGGAACTTGGCCCCTTTTTTTTTTGCAAACATACCTTTGCACATTGTGCCCAAAAAGTTCAGGCTTGTGTAGTTCATTTGAAAACCGTTGTTCATTTGCAGCCACTGAATTTTTTGAGTTGGGCCCAGGAAAGATTTTCTTCTGCTGACTCTACCATGGAGGTAATATTTGTTCAGGTGTCACTGCACATTAGAACAATGCAGCTAAATCTTCCTGAAGGTCTATTTTCGAAGGGTGGTGGTTGGGTGTGGGAGGGTCATCTGCTTTTCTAGCAATCCAATAAGTTGTAAATAGTTGGTGATCAGTTCATCTTCTGCTCACTTAACTATTCACAGTAACAGATATTTTAAGCAAGGGTGCCTAAACTTTTGAATGCATTCCCCTCAGTCATCACCATTTGTGGTGCAGTTGGTGTCCTTTAATCATACAAATTACCTCCTGCATGGCAGAATGCAGCTCTAAAGCACTGTGATTAGCAGGAATACCATTCTTGTTACTCTATGTACAGTATCTGTATCAATAAAAGAACAGAATAGAGAGTGCTTTGATAGATGCATGACTGTGATAGTGATGCAGATGGTAGCTTTCATCTTTATGATAAGATCAAAAAATTAATTTTAGATGACAAGATTATGATAATGCACAACTTCATTTAAACAAACTTAAATTGAGAGAACCTGGGAAATAGTGGAGTGGAACAACAGTTATTTAGATGTTAATCAATAATTGTTTTCTTAACTGAGAATATCGAAGAGTTACGCTTTGAGAATCAGGAATGGGTTTTAGTTTAATTTTTCTTCCAGTGATAAATTTCTTCTACCGTGTTAATTGTTTTTGTATTCTACTTTGGCATAATTTGAAGTGCTATTTAGTTGTATTTAATTATTAAACCATCTCCCACAAAACATTTTGGGATGCCACTGTTAAGACACAATGGTGGGTTTCAACGTCATTAAGACAGCAATTACTTAAAGCAGCATTGCAGTGAAAATAAAATCAAAGATTCTGAATTCACTCTAAAAGTTTTCATGGTGCTTTACACTAAATCTATAATTAAAGTAACACATTTTTGCACATTTGCTTCCAACTTTGCTTTCTGGATAATGTTTAGGTACACAATTTTTTGACTTCCCAGTATTAGACCTTTCCTTTTTCGCTAGCCTTGATCTCAGTCTTTGTTTCTGTCCAACTGCTAGTCATTACTATTCAGTGTTAGTGTTGGCTCTGCCGATCTATACACAAAAAGCCTACTTTAATCAGTATTTTTTTTAAGCTAAGAATATCACAGGGAAGTGAAGCCTGTATGGATGTAATATTTTATAATAAATGCATACTACTGAGATTACTGAAACAGACTACGTGAAGGAATATTCTGAAAGGCAATGTCTAAATTGGGATTTAAAGCCAGTCTAATGCAGATGTAAGACAGCGACAATAACAGATAATAGCATGTCATTCAACCATGTGTTAGATGTGATAAACAATGATCACTAATATGCTGCAGTTTTGTAATAAAACACCAATAGTGTGGGACTCTAATGAGAGTGAATGGAAGCATTCATCATGATTTTCAGGAATCTTTTACTAGGTTGAAGGTACTTCATAGTAAACTAATTATCAAAATATGAGACACAAGGAGATTTAAGTAACAGGTGCAAATGCGTGAAGAAAGAGCTTACAGAATGAAGACAAAGATATGGTCTTGCAAGTCAGTTAAAGCTGCTATTTTAATCTTTATAAATCATTTAGATAAGAAAACTAGTTGTCAAGAACCTTTTCTGGCAGCATTAGGCACAAGTCTAAACCAAATACTCATAGGGTATTGAACTAGATGGATAAGCAGGTATTGTCAAAATCACTGAAGGAGGACCTGGACAGTTTAATAAATTTTTGAGTAAATAAATAAAAGCTGATACAGATTAACTAATAATATGTAGTTCAACTGCATGATGCACAATATGGGCTAGAGAATGATTTGGATTATGGTTGTCAACCTAACAGTGCACATACGTAATAAGCAGCTAATAGGATGCAAGTTTAAGTAGCACGTTGCATGGGATGTGGAATGCAAGTCATGAGAGGTTAGGCTTACGCTGAGACATTAACTGCAAGGGCTGATGTGAAATTTCTTCTGCAGTTCTGGACTCTCTGAGACAGAGATAGTCTAGGCAAGAGCCGAGAGCAAAGATTGCCGAAACTGAATATTTTTATCAAAGGAAATAAAGAAGAGACATGATAAAAGCATTTACAATTGTGCACAGAGTTCTTTGGATGAGTGCTGTCACTTTAAGATCTTTTGAATAATACGATAATGGGGAGCCCAGATGGTAAACTTAAATAAACACATGGAGATATTTCACAGTTCCCAGAGTTCACAGACAGAACAGAGTTCACAGAAAGAACTGTGTACCTTAGAGATCTTTAAATCTTGACAGATAAAACAGGAAAATGTGAAGTGATAAACTATCCTGAGCCTGTTCCCTTCAAAACTTTTCTTACATTTTCATTATAAAGTAGGGGGTTCCCCCCGCTCACTTGCTATTGCTAACCAACCCCCCCTGCCGCTCACGTTGTGAAAAGGGGGGCTGAACGCACCCCAAGGAGATGCGGTCGCTCCTCCGAAACCCTCTCTTAAACGGTGATACAATGGGAAAGAATTTTTTTTTTTCTTTTTTAACACCTCCTCTTTGCTCAATCAGCTGCTGGCTTGCTGCTGCTGCTGCCGTGCTGCGTGATCTGCATCTCGCACAGCGCTTCAAATATTTAAAAGCCTGTACAGCAGCTGTCCTACTCTTTGTCTTTTATTTCTGCCACCGGGCGTGGTTAAATCTTTTGGCACAAAGTTGTCTCGGGGGATGTTAGTTCTTGATATTTTTTAGTTTATAATTTAAAAATGGAATAAGAATCTGAAAATTTAACAACATCACATTAAAGTTCAGTAAATTCTGAAAAGAACATTACCAAACATTTATATGTAGGTTTTAAAATAAGTCTCATATAAGGCGTTACAAAAAACAGGACATAAAAACGCCACAGAAAATATGGGAGTTATAAACACTGTGAACTCAAATCTCTAATAGTTTTATCTTTTATATTTTACTCACTTTCAGTTCACTCATGTGACATGAAATTCATTAAAGTTGTTAACAGAGGTGGGTAGAGTAGCTAAAAATTGTACTCAAGTAAAAGTAGTGTGACCTCAAAATAATATTACACAAGCAGTTAAAAGTTAAAAGTAGTTATCCAAAAAATTACTCAAGTAAGAGTACAACCCCAATTCCAATGAAGTTGTGACGTTGTGTAAAACGTAAATAAAAACAGAATACAATGATCTGCAAATCCTTTTCAACCTATATTCAATTGAATACACTATGAAGACAAGATATCTAATGTTCAAACTGATAAACTTTATTGTTGTTTTGCAAATCTTCATTCATTTTGAATTTGATGCCTGCAACACATTCCAAAAAAGCTGGGACAGGGGCAGCAAAAGACTGGGAAAGTTGAGGAATGTTCAAAAAACACCTGTTTTGAACATTCCACAGGTGAACAGGTTATTTGGAAACAGGTGTTTGTCATGATTGGGTATAAAAGGAGCATCCCCAAAAGGCTCAGTCGTTCACAAGCAAGGATGGGGCGATGTTCACCACTTTGTCAACAACTGCGTGGGCAAATAGTCCAGCAGTTTAAGAACAACGTTTCTCAACATACAATTGTAAGAAATCTAGGGATTTCATCATCTACTGTCCATAATATCATCAAAAGAGGAGGAGTTGGTCTCGTCCGATGCGAGAGATGGACGTCTGAAGTGGAGCTCCGCTAGCAGTGGTGCTATTTTTCATATTATTTGCTTATTATTCTGAGATATCCTGTATTTATTCAACCCGAGAGGGACCGCTACAGTATATGTAAACACATATAAACATGGCCAACAAGAAGGGGGGTCCGAAAGAATCGAAGACTAAAGCTACATCCAAGCTGCGATCAGCAAGCCCTAGTTCGAGATACGGCCTCTCAGAGACAGACCTGGATCAGATGGGCGAAAGTACAGACTCCTCGGGACCACGGTCCGCTACATCGTCGCCTGCTGAGAGCGAAAAGGGGCGAAGGTGCGATCGTGAGTGCAGATGTGGATAGCTCGCCGATTGGAGAGGATTACCTGAAACTGGAAAAGGCCGGGAGGTCCGCGGCTTCAGTTACGCAATCACGCGGGACTGGAGCAGCGGGACACCGGCTTCAGCAGAGTCTGCTGCTTCATCTACGGTACAAGAAGGCACATTTGAGCTATCTGAACTGAAAGTGTTGCTCGCTGAGCTCAGGCAAGATATAAAGAAAAGCGAGAAGGCTAATGAGAAAGCAACGGCAAAGGCACATGAGAGACTGAAACAGGAATGGAACAGGAGATGAAACAGGCCAATGAATGTCTGAGGAAATCCAACAGGCAAATGAAAGGCTGCGCAAGAGGTACAGCTTGAACTTCGACAGGTGCTGGGTAAAATTGAAGAGCGCATTGAGAAAAACTCGGCTAAACTGAGCACGCTTGCTGATCGATTGGAGCATCTTAGTGAGACATTCACGAATCGGATCGAAATAGCGAACATCTAGCTGCCAGTGCCGAGGAAAGAGCAGTAAATGTCAGTTGAATGTAAAAAACTCGGAGAAAAACTTGGAGACAGACTGGCTGCTTTAGAAGATGGGAATAGAAGGTATAATGTCAGAATTGAAGGCTTGCCGGAGAATCGAAAGTTTAAACCCGTGAAATTCGCAACTGAACTTTTTCTAAAATAATCGGGCGACTTTAAAGCAGAATCTGAGATAGCAGCGGCTTACGCGTCGCGGATCAAACACCGTCAGACCCGACCAAGATCTTTTATAGTCCGTTTTGAACGATTATCATTTAAGTTAGAGGTGATGGAACTCCTCAGGAAAAAAAGGAAGATATTATATATGAAGATTGCCACATTGCGTCTTCCCTGACTTCTCTCCAGCAACAGCTATCAAGCGCCGCCTTCTATAATATTAAACAGCGGCTCGGCAAGCCAATGTCAAATCGGCCTCCTGTATCCGGCAAAACTGAAAGTGGAATGGCAGGGTCATTTCTATGTTTTCGCTAGCAAGGAGGAGGCAGAAAATGAGTTAAGAAAGCTGATCCCGGGACTATTCTGATACATAATTGTGAGTCATGGCGGTAAATGATAAAGCTAGGATTAATAATCTACTGTCTGATCTATTTGTTTTAAAATACGGGTTTTTATCAGCATATATTCTCATATTCTTATATTATTATTACTTACTTATTACTTATCATTACTTAGTATTACTAGGGCGCTAAATGTTTATGTTTTATTGTGCTTAATTACGTTTTCCTCCTCTTTTTTTTTTCTTTTCTAATTATTTCATGTGTACCCTAAATGAGACTGTTCAATATCATACCCTTGGTTTGCTGTTATTGCTATTACTGCATTAAGACTTGTTATGCTTGTTTTGGACACATCTTTAACACCATCACCTGGGTTTATTATCTGGGGATATCATCTTAATGCACTAAAATTGATGAAGATTATATGTATGTATGTATGTATATATATATATATATATATATATATATATATATATATATATATATATATATATATATATATATGTATATTAAGTGCAAAATTCTTTTCTTTCTTTTTCCTCTTTTAAAGACTATATTGGTAACAGATATCTCTATCTTTTAACCTTAAAGCGCCACTGCATGGGGGCTTGATGTGCTTTGGGCGTGCTCTGTCTCTGGGTATGTCAGAGGACTGGGACTGCATGAAGTGGGTTTTAGCCTCACCTGGGGAGGCAAAAAGGGAGGGTGGGGGTTAAGGGGGGAAGAGAAAGAGAGCAGGCTTGATCTATATCTAATCTATCATCTCAATCTTTATAATTATAACTATCAACGTAATAATAAGCTGCATGGCAACAACTCTTGGGGGAATAGGAAATTAAGACCTAAACTATTTCACTTCCAGTTAAGACTATAATATGACACCAAAACTCAGAATCAGTGTCTCCATGATGGGACAGTTAACCGTAAGCTGGAATGTTAAAGGCCTGAATCACGAATTAAAGAGAAAGAAAGTACTTTCTCACCTAACAGGTCTAAATGCTAAAATAGTATTTTTACAGGAAACCCACTTACTAAGTAAGGATCAGTTCCGGCTGCAAAAAGACTGGACTGGCCAAATGTTCCATTCTAGTTTTACAAAGAAAACTAGAGGGGTGGGAATTCTCATACATAGAACAGTACCATTTGTAGCATCAGATGTAGTATTGGATCCTGAAGGGAGATATGTGATGGTCATGGGAGACTTATCTAACTGTAAAATGATTTTGATAAATGTTTATGCACCTAATGTTGATGATAAGGAATTTATACAAAATTTATTTGCATCCATTCCCAATCTGAACACTCATAAACTTATAATGGCTGGGGACTTTAATTGTGTTCTAAATCCACTTTTAGATAAGACTTCCTCCACAGGGGGAACGGCAACTAACACCGCAAAGATAATTACAAAGTTTATAACTGATCACAACTTATCAGATCCCTGGAGGTTTTTAAACCCAAATTCAAGAACATATTCTTTCTACTCACCAGTACATCATTGCTACTCAAGGATTGATTACTTCTTTATAGATAATAACTTCTTGCCTAAGATTAAATCTTGTAAATACGATGCTATTGTTATTTCAGACCATGCTCGATGATCTTGGAGCTGAAATTACTAAGCCCCATACACTCACTCCGCAGATGGCGTCTCAATCCGCTTCTATTAGCTGACGAGAATTGTACTGAATTTATATCCAAACAAATTGAATTCTTTCTAGAGACAAATACATCCCCTGAGATCTCTGCAGGAACACTCTGGGAAACTCTTAAGGCCTTCTTAAGAGGACAGATTATCTCATATCTTTCCCACAGAAATAAATCCGCGAAGAAAGTAGCAGAGATAAAAGCGAAATTACTAAAATAGATGAAGAACATGCCAGACTACCAAGCGAGACTCTACATAAGAGGAGGCAGGCTCTACATTCAGAATTAAACCTCTTGACAACTAAAGAAACCGAACAACTAATTTACAAATCCAGACATCATTATTATGAACATGGAGAGAAAGCTAATAAGCTTTTAGCGCAACAAATTCACAAGCAAGAAGTGCATAGCGCAATCTCGTAATTACTAACACGAATGGAGATAAAATCATCGAACACAAAAATATAATGTGCACTTTTAGAGACTACTATAAATCCCTATATACTACTGAGTTTAAAGAAGACAATATACAATCTAATGCATTTCTGGATAAATTACAGATACCACAAATTGACGCTATTAGTGTGGAGGAGCTCGATAAACCTCTGTCATTATCAGAATTACTGGATGCTATAAAGTCACTCCAAGGTGGAAAAGCAGCAGGCCCTGATGGCTACCCTGCAGAGTTTTACAAGAAATTCTCCGCTCAGCTAGCTCCCCTCCTATTTATTTGCATCCATTCCCAATCTGAACACTCATAAACTTATAATGGCTGGGGACTTTAATTGTGTTCTAAATCCACTTTTAGATAAGACTTCCTCCACAGGGGGAACGGCAACTAACACCGCAAAGATAATTACAAAGTTTATAACTGATCACAACTTATCAGATCCCTGGAGGTTTTTAAACCCAAATTCAAGAACATATTCTTTCTACTCACCAGTACATCATTGCTACTCAAGGATTGATTACTTCTTTATAGATAATAACTTCTTGCCTAAGATTAAATCTTGTAAATACGATGCTATTGTTATTTCAGACCATGCTCCTATGATCTTGGAGCTGAAATTACTAAGCCCCATACACTCACCCCAGATGGCCTCAATCCGCTTCTATTAGCTGACGAGAATTGTACTGAATTTATATCCAAACAAATCAAATTCTTTCTAGAGACAAATACATCCCCTGAGATCTCTGCAGGAATACTCTGGGAAACTCTTAAGGCCTTCTTAAGAGGACAGATTATCTCATATCTTTCCCACAGAAATAAATCCGAAGCCAAGAAAGTAGCAGAGATAAAAGCGAAATTACTAAAATAGATGAAGAACATGCCAGACTACCAAGCGAGACTCTACATAGGAGGAGGCAGGCTCTACATTCAGAATTAAACCTCTTGACAACTAAAGAAACTGAACAACTAATCTACAAATCCAGACATCATTATTATGAACATGGAGAAAGCTAATAAGCTTTTAGCTCAACAAATTCACAAGCAAGAAGTGCATAGCGCAATCTCGGTAATTACTAACACGAACGGAGATAAAATCATCGAACACAAAAATATAATGCACACTTTTAGAGACTACTATAAATCCCTATATACTACTGAGTTTAAAGAAGACAATATACAATCTAATGCATTTCTGGATAAATTACAGATACCACAAATTGACGCTTTTAGTGTGGAGGAACTTGATAAACCTCTGTCATTATCAGAATTACTGGATGCTATAAAGTCACTCCAAGGTGGAAAAGCAGCAGGCCCTGATGGCTACCCTGCAGAGTTTTACAAGAAATTCTCCGCTCAGCTAGCTCCCTCCTATTAGCAACATTTACAGAAGCCAGAGATAACCAATCTCTTCCACAAACCTTTCGCCAAGCACTAATCACTGTCTTTCCAAAACAAAATAAGGACTTATTACAATGTGCATCATACAGACCAATTTCACTTCTGAATAACGACGTTAAAATACTCTCTAAAATCATAGCTAGAAGGATGGAGAAAGTGCTCCCTCAATAATATCACAAGACCAAACTGGATTTATTAGGGGCCGACACTTATCTTCAAATCTTGACGCCTGTTTAATGTAATATACTCACCAACTAAATCAAACACCCCAGAAATATTATTATCATTGGATGCAGAAAAAGCATTCGACATGATTGAATGGAAATACCTTTTACTATTTTGGAGAAGTTTGGGTTTGGCCCAACATTTGTGCATGGATTAAATTACTGTATACTAACCCAGAAGCTTCAGTTTGCATCAATAACATTTGCTCAGACTACTTTAAACTAGAGCGTGGCACAAGACAAGGATGCCCTTTGTCACCACTGCTGTTTGCAATTGCCATTGAACCACTGGCAATACATTGTCGAAATACTGATCAGATAAAGGGGATTAGCAGAGAAGGACTGGAACAGAAAATCTCATTATATGCAGATGACATGGTACTGTATATATCGGACCCAGAAAATTCTGTGCCTGCAGTCTTAGCAGCACTCACAGAATTTCAAAAGCTCTCTGGTCTCAGAATTAATCTGAATAAAAGTGTACTCTTTCCGGTGAATTCTCAAGCATATAATATTAGATTAGACACCCTTCCTTTTATCATTGCAGAACAGTTTAAATACCTCGGGTAAACATCACAAGTAAACATAAAGCTCTTTATCAACAAAATTTAGCGTCTGTATGGAAAAAATTAAACAAGACTTGCATAGATGGTCAACCCTTCATCTCACACTAGCTGGAAGAATTAACACTGTTAAGATGAATATTCTTCCTAAGCTCCTTTTTATTTCAAAACATACCAATATACATTAATAAATCGTTCTTTAAGCAATTAGATTCAACAATAACCTCATTTATTTGAATTCTAAACATCCACGCATCAAAGAGCGACCCTACAAAGACAAAAGGCAGAAGGCGGCATGGCTCTACCTAACTTCCAGTTTTATTACTGGGCAAATATACAGTCGATAAGAACCTGGACACAAATAGAAGAACATACACAGGCATGGACCGCAATAGAAGTAAAATCCTGCAGTACTTCTTTGTATTCCTTGCTTTGTGCTCCAATAAACACACGTTATCGGCAATACACTAATAACCCAATTGTGCTCCACTCACTTAGAATCTGGAACCAATGTAGAAAGCATTTTAAGACGGAGAAGCTTCTTTCTGTGGCACCTGCAAAGAACCACCTCTTTCAACCCTCACAAACATATGCAGTTTTTAATATCTGGAAAAATTTGGAATTAACTTGCTTAGAGATCTTTATATAGACAACGTCTTTGCATCCTATGAACAATTACATTCCAAATTTAACATTCCAGCTACAAATTTCTTTCACTATCTTCAAATCAGGAACTTTGTTAAACAGAACCTTCCAGATTTTCCTCATCTTGCACCCTCATCCACGCTGGAAAAATTATTGCTCAATTTCAAGGAGTTAGACTCCATCTCTACAATATATAAAATCCTTTTACAATCCCTTCCTTTCAAAGATCCAAGAGGACACTGGGAAAATGACCTCTCAATTAATATATCAGAAAAGGAGTGGAAAGTAGCAATGCAGAGAATTCACTCAAGCTCCATATGCAAAGCATACAATTATACAACTCAAAATTATATATCGAGCACATCTGTCTCGACTAAAACTCTCAAAATGTTTCCAGGGCATGATCCAACCTGCGAGCGTTGCAACCAAGCCCCAGCCTCACTAGGTCACATGTTCTGGGCCTGCTCCAAATTAACATTATTCTGGACAAAAAATTTTAATTACCTCTCAGACAGTCTTGGACTCACAATCCCTCCTAACCCATTAACAGCTGTGTTTGGGGTTCTTCCAGAGGGTCTTAAAGTGGAGAAAGACAAACAAATTGTGATTGCATTCACTACACTGTTGGCACGCAGACTTATTCTGATAAACTGGAAGAACCCAAACTCTCCTCTTTTAAGTCAGTGGGAAACTGATGTGTTATATTATTTAAAATTGGAAAAAATCAAATACTCAGTTAGAGGATCTGTGCAGACTTTTTTCAAAACATGGCAGGATCTAATCAGTAATATTTTGAAATGATTTTATAAAGCACAGAGAATTTGTTGATTTAGGTATTTTTAAAAGCCTTAAATTTTACACCGTTTGGCTTGCTCTCTCTCTCAAGGGTGGGGATCGATCTGTTCTTAGCATAATTCTTTTTTTTGTAAAAACTTGATTGCTATGTATTGATTGTAATAAAATTAATAAAAAAAAAAAAAAAAAAATATCATCAAAAGATTCAGAGAATCTGGAGAAATCTCGTATATAAGCGGCAAGACCAAATACCAACACTGGATGCCCGTGACCTTCGATCCCTCAGGCGGCCCTGCATTAAAAACCAACATCATTCTGTAAAGGATATTACCACGTGGGCTCAGGAATACTTCAGAAAACAATTGTCAGTTAACACAGTTGGTCACTACATCTACAAGTACAAGTTAAAACTCTACCATGCAAAGCGAAAGCCATATATCAACAACACCCAGAAACGCTGACAGCTTCTCTGGGTCCAAGCTCATCTGAGATGGACTGACGCAAAGTGGAAAAGTGGTCTGACGAGTCCACATTTCAAATTGTTTTTGGAAATCATGGACGTCGTGTCTTCCGGGCCAAAGAGGAAAAGAACCATCCAGATTGTTATCAGCACAAAGTTCAAAAGCCAGCATCTGTGATGGTATGGGGGTGTGTTAGTGCCCATGGCATGGGTAACTTGCATATTTGTGAAGGCACCATTAATGCTGAAAGGTACTTACAGGTTTTGGAGCAATATATGCTGCCATCCACGCGACGTCTTTTTCAGGGACGTCCCTGCTTATTTTAGCAGGACAATGCGAAA